>NC_069136.1:6048133-6285633 GCF_026914265.1 Mya arenaria | reverse complement strand
TTTAAAAAAAAAATGCTGTGTTGTTTCCTGCATCATCATGTCTGTTTAATACAGCTGCGTTTGTTTCCGCCTCATCATGTCTGTTAAATAGAGCTGTGTTGTTTCCGTGTCATCATGTCTGTTTAATACAGCTATGTGGTTTCCCGCTTCATCCAGTCTGTTTAATACAGCTATGTTGTTTCCCGTGTCATCATGTCTTTTAATACAGCTGTGTTGTTTCCCGCGTCATCATGTCTGTTTAATACAGCTGTGTTGTTTCCCGCGTCATCATGTCTATTTAATACCACTGTATCGTTTCCCGCTTCATCATGTCTGGTTAATACAGCTGTGTTGTTTCCACTCTCATCAAGTCTGTTTAATACAGCTGTGTTGCTTCCCCTCTCATCAAGTCTGTTTAATACAGCTGTGTTGTTTCCCGCGTCATCATGTCTGTTTAATACAGCCGTGTTGTTTCCCGCTTCATCATGTCTGGTTAACACACATGTGTTGTTTCCCGCGTCATCATGTCTGTTTAATACAGCTGTGTTTTTTCCCGCTTCATCATGTCTGGTTAATACAGCTGTGTTGTTTCCCGCTTCATCATGTCTATTAAATACAGCTGTGTTGTTTCCCGCCTCACCAAGTCTGTTTAGTACACTTTTGTTGTTTCGCGCGTCATCAGGTCTGTTTAATACAGATGTGTTGTTTCCCTCCTCGTCGAGTCTGTTTAATACAGCCGTGTTGTTTCCCGCGTCATCATGTCTGTTTAATACAGCTGTGCTGTTTCCCACCCTATTCATGTCAGTTTATTACAGCTGTGTTGTCTGTCGCGTCATCAGGTTTGTTTAATACAGCTGTGTTGTTTCCCGGGTCATCAATTCAGTTTAATAAAGCTATGTTGTTTCCCGCCTCGACGAGTCTGTTTAATACAGCCTAGTTGTTTCCAGCCTCATCAAGTTTGTTTAATATAGTTTTGTTGTTTCCCGCTTCATCATGTAAGGTTAATACAGCTGTGTTGTTTCCCCTCTCATCAAGTCTGTTTAATACAGCTGTGTTGTTTCCCCTCTCATCAAGTCTGTTTAATACAGCTGTGTTGTTTCCCCTCTCATCAAGTCTGTTTAATACAGCTGTGTTGTTTCCCCTCTCATCAAGTCTGTTTAATACAGCTGTGTTGTTTCCCGCCTCGTCGATTCTGTTTAATACAGCTGTGTTGTTTCCCCTCTCATCACGTCTGTTTAATACAGCTGTGTTGTTTCCCGCGTCATCATGTCTGTTTAATACAGCTGTGTTGTTTCCCGCTTCATCATGTCTGGTTTATACACATATGTTGTTTCCTGCGTCATCAGGTCTGTTTAATACAGCTGTGTTGTTTCCCGCTTCATCATGTCTATTTAATACAGCTGTGCTGTTTCCCGCCTCATCAAGTCTGTTTAATACACTTTTGTTGTTTCCCGCGTCATCAGGTCTGTTTAATACAGATGTGTTGTTTCCCTCCTCGTCGAGACTGTTTAATACAGCCGTGTTGTTTCCCGCGTCATCATGTCTGTTTAATACAGCTGTGCTGTTTCCCGCCCTATTCATATCAGTTTATTACAGCTGTGTTGTTTGTCGCGTCATCGGGTTTGTTTTATACAGCCGTGTTGTTTCCCGCGTCAACATGTCTGTTTAATACAGCTATGTTGTTTCCCGCGTCATCATGTCTGTTTAATACAGCTGTGTTGTTTCCTGCGTCATCAGGTCTGTTTAATACAGCTGTGTTGTTTCCTGCCTCGTCCAGTCTGTTTAATACAGCTGTGTTGTTTCCTGCTTCATCATGTCTGTTTAATACAGCTGTGTTGTTTCCTGCCTCGTCCAGTCTGTTTAATACAGCTGTGTTGTTTCCTGCTTCATCATGTCTGTTTAATACAGCTGTGTTGTTTCCCGCGTCATCAGGTCTGTTTAATACAGCTGTGTTGTTTCCTGCCTCGTCCAGTCTGTTTAATACAGCTGTGTTGTTTCCTGCTTCATCATGTCTGTTTAATACAGCTGTGTTGTTTCCCGCTTCATCAAGTCTGTTTAATACAGCCATGTTGTTTCCCACGTCATCATGTCTGTTTAATAGAGCTGTGTTGTTTCCCGGGTCATCAATTCAGTTTAAAAAAGCTATGTTGTTTCCCGCCTCGACGAGTCTGTTTAATACAGCCTAGTTATTTCCAGCCTCATCAAGTTTGTCTAATACAGTTTTGTTGTTTCCTGCCTCATCAAGTGTGTTTAACTCATCAAGTCTGTTTAATACAGCTGTGTTGTTTCCCGATTCATCAGGTTTGTTTAATACAACCATGTTGTTTCCCCTGTCATCAGGTCTGTATGATACAGCTGTTTTGTCTCCCGCGTCTTTAAGTCTGTTTTAGACAGCTGTGTTGTTTCCCGCCTCATGAAGTCTGTTTAATACATTTTTGTTGTTTCCGCTTCATCAGGTCCGTTTAATACAGCTGTGTTGTTTCCCGCTTCATCAAGTCTGCTTAATACAGCTGTGTTGTTTCCCGCCTCGTCGAGTCTGTTTAATACAGATGTGTTGTTTCCCACGTCATCAAGTCTGTTTAATACAGTTTTGTTGTTTCCCGCCTCGTCGAGTCTGTTTAATACAGCTGTGTTGTTTCCCCTCTCTTCAAGTCTGTTTAATACAGCTGTGTTGTTTCCCGCTTCATCATGTCTGGTTAATACAGCTGTGTTGTTTCCCCTCTCATCAAGTCTGTTTAATACAGCTGTGTTGTTTCCCCTCTCATCAATTCTGTTTAATACAGCTGTGTTGTTTCCCCTCTCATCAAGTTTGTTTAATACAGCTGTGTTGTTTCCCGCGTCATCAAGTCTGTTTAACTCATCAAGTCTGTTTAATACAGCTGTGTTGTTTCCCGATTCATCATGTCTGGTTAATACACCAGTGTTGTTTCCCGCGTCATTAGGTCTGTTTAATACAGCTGTGTTGTTTCCCGCTTCATCATGTCTGGTAAATACAGCTGTGTTGTTTCCCGCGTCATCAAGTCTGTTTAACTCATCAAGTCTGTTTAATACAGCTGTGCTGTTTCCCGCCTCATCAGGTCTGTTTAATACACTTTTGTTGTTTCGCGCGTCATCAGGTCTGTTTAATACAGATGTGTTGTTTCCCTCCTCGTCGAGTCTGTTTAATACAGCCGTGTTGTTTCCCGCGTCATCATGTCTGTTTAATACAGCTGTGCTGTTCCCCGCCCTATTCATGTCAGTTTATTACAGCTGTGTTGTCTGTCGCGTCATCAGGTTTGTTTAATACAGCTGTGTTGTTTCCCAGGTCATCAATTCAGTTTAATAAAGCTATGTTGTTTCCCGCCTCGACGAGTCTGTTTAATACAGCCTAGTTGTTTCCAGTCTCATCAAGTTTGTTTAATATAGTTTTGTTGTTTCCCGCTTCATCATGTAAGGTTAATACAGTTGTGTTGTTTCCCCTCTCATCAAGTCTGTTTAATACAGCTGTGTTGTTTCCCCTCTCATCAAGTCTGTTTAATACAGCTGTGTTGTTTCCCGCCTCGTCGAGTCTGTTTAATACAGCTGTGTTGTTTCCCCTCTTATCAAGTCTGTTTAATACAGCTGTGTTGTTTCCCGCGTCATCATGTCTGTTTAATACAGCTGTGTTGTTTCCCGCTTCATCATGTCTGGTTAATACACCTGTGTTGTTTCCCGCGTCATCAGGTCTGTTTAATACAGCTGTGTTGTTTCCCGCTTCATCGTGTCTGGTTAATACACATGTGTTGTTTCCCGCGTCATCATGTCTGTTTAATACAGCTGTGTTGTTTCCCGCTTCATCGTGTCTGGTTAATACAGCTGTGTTGTTTCCCGCTTCATCATGTCTGTTTAATACACTTTTGTTGTTTCCCGCGTCATCAGGTCAGTTTAATACAGCTGTGCTGTTTCCCGCCTCATCAAGTCTGTTTAATACACTTTTGTTGTTTCCCGCGTCATCAGGTCAGTTTAATACAGATGTGTTGTTTTCCTCCTCGTCGAGTCTGTTTAATACAGCCGTGTTGTTTCCCGAGTCATCATGTCTGTTTAATACAGCTGTGTTGTTTCTCGCTTCATCATGTCTGGTTAATACAGCTGTGTTGTTTCCCGCTTCATCATGTCTGGTTAATACAGCTGTGTTGTTTCCCCTCTCATCAAGTCTGTTTAATACAGCTGTGTTGTTTCCCGCTTCATCATGTCTGGTTAATACAGCTGTGTTGTTTCCCCTCTCATCAAGTATGTTTAATACAGCTGTGTTGTTTCCCGCTTCATCATGTCTGTTTAATACAGCCGTGTTGTTTCCCGCGTCATCATGTCTGTTTAATAAAGCTGTGTTGTTTCCCGCGTCATCATGTCTGTTTAATACAGCTGTGTTGTTTCCCGCTTCATCTGTTTAATACAGCCATGTTGTTTCCCGCCTCATCAAGTCTGTTTAATACACTTTGTTGTTTCCCGCGTCATCAGGTCTGTTTAATACAGATGTGTTGTTTCCCTCCTCCTCGAGTCTGTTTAATACAGCCGTGTTGTTTCCCACGTCATCATGTCTGTTTAATACAGCTGTGCTTTTTCCCGCCCTATTCATGTTAGTTTATTGCAGCTGTGTTGTCTGTCGCGTCATCAGGTTTGTTTAATACAGCCGTATTGTTTCCCGCGTCATCATGTCTGTTTTATACAGCTGTGTTGTTTCCCGCGTCATCATGTCTGTTTAATACAGCCGTATTGTTTCCTGCGTCATCAGGTCTGTTTAATACAGCTGTGTTGTTTCCTGCCTCGTCCAGTCTGTTTAATACAGCTGTGTTGTTTCCCTCCTCGTCGAGTCTGTTTAATACAGCTATGTTGTTTCCTGTCTCATCCAGTCTGTTTAATACAGTTATGTTAATTAGTTCATTTATCATTTCCATGTGACAATTGCATCGTTTTTATATGTATCTTAAATGTTCGCTCCTAAATATACCTGTTCACAATTCTAAATCCATAATCATACTTGTTGGTCAGCCCTTCTGGTTACCGTAGTTACAAAAGGGTAACCGGATATCGGAATATAGCACCTCTAATTGCGACGCAACAAAGTGTCCGCCTGCAGAGCGAGAGGTCGTGTGTGCGATCCCCGTCATATGCACAAAGCATATCTGTGTAGATTGTCACAAAAGTACTATGATTTTATTAGTTTTAAAACTTTTTTTAACTCATCAACAGGACTTGTCGATACAAAAAGTGGATAATTAAACTTGTTAGGACAAAGTATGACCACATACTTCGTATTGAGATGAGAGGGTTGATCCCATCGAAACTAATGTAATGAATGTATTCATTATACCCATGATAAGCCATGTTCGAGCAATGCACGTGCATAACGGGGTGGTATAATGAACAGAGACCAGTTTTGGGCGCGAAATGACATTTCAACATGTAGTCTCAACTTTCGTTCAAAGGTTTAGCTTCAATCTCGTATCAGATTTCGGTTTTAAAACTGAACAATCTCTTTTATCAGATAAAACCATTCAAAATCACTGGTGGTAATGAATCATTCATCGAGAATACAAAGTGTTCGCTGATTTCGCATTTTAAACAATAACTTATGTATTGGACAAGATTCGCTTACCAAAACCACTGATACGCTAAAAAGGACAACATGTATACACATAAGTTCACAATACAGAGTTTATCACGCTTTGTCATTGCATTTTATTCAGTCATAAAACAATATGTCATTTTGTTTTCCTCTAGAAACTTTTTATTTATATATGTGGCATATAATAAGCCTTTACTCTGGTGCTTTCATGTTTAAGTGTATCCTAAATTACAATTGAAGTGCTGACAAGGTATTTTAACAAATAGTTGATAGTATACAATGCCTGGAA
Source organism: Mya arenaria (assembly GCF_026914265.1). Taxonomy (NCBI): domain Eukaryota; kingdom Metazoa; phylum Mollusca; class Bivalvia; order Myida; family Myidae; genus Mya; species Mya arenaria. The sequence continues at coordinate 6,279,781 of NC_069136.1, read as the reverse complement.
ATGGTATAAATCTTAACACTGTGAAGCAACACAGCCATATATGTATATATATATAAAGATACAATTTTTTTATTTATCATACATAGAAGAGCTATAGATATATTATGTATTGAATCTATTTTAATCTCTGAAGAACTCAATGAATGCATTGTTAACCGGCATTGTTAATGTTATGTAATCGCTAACGAATTGGTAACTATGCTACTGTATTTCTTCATTTAAGGAGGCACTCTTATTCAAAATCAATACATACACATGTATAACAAACAATTAAGTGATAAACCTTCAACTAATCCTAAATAATGCATTTATGGAAAATAGTATTTACTCATTATGTCACGGTGTATTTAATAGCTGAATACGCAAAAAAATATTAAATAATTGGTGAGTGCTAAAATATACTCTGCGATCTACTATCGTCTCATAAGGCAGAAACACCGTGTTTTCTACACATTTCTTTCAAAATAAACCCAACATCCTTCATAATAACTATTGATTTTGACATATATTCATCCTTTTATTATCCTATATCAAAACAATTGTATTAATTGTGGTAAATCTTAGTTGGGGGTAAAAGTGCATCTTTAAAGCCACTGGATACATATTACATGAATAATTGCATTTTTTACATTTCTGATTTCGGCACTTAAGTTATGTATTCCTCTAACTCAACCACCGTATAAGTGTGAACTAAAACAAACAATAGTATTGGTGATAATCGAAAACAATCACGAACATGAATATTAAACATATAAATAATTAACATTCGACAGCGATAATTAACTGATAGCATGATTAAACTCAAGCATGTATCTATAATAATGCGAAATAGAAGTCAGTATTCGGAAATATCTTTTCTGTCTTGGTTCACCAAATGACACTATTTTTTAGTGTACGTGTATTGCATACTAGTATTTGAATCGAATAAAGTGGGTCAACGCCTTTAAATACAATTTTTTTTCGTTGACGTGGGACTTTATATATTGGGTAAAGTTTCGAACAAAAGGCTTTTCAATGTGTAAATAGCTGGTTGTGGTCGTTAATCAACAGACACAAAATATTCAATTGATTTTTTATAAATGTACAACGAGAGTACCTTCACTCTATACATTGACTTAACTTCAGTTTGTTTGCTGTGGTTGATTCTTGTACCCATACTTTTAAAGTGTTTGCCCGCGTTGTTAGCAACCCATGATAAGGCAACTATCAACCCTTAGCTGTATAAGCGAGTGCGTCACCTTTCAAACTGAATTTTAATAGAATCATGAATGTTTGAATATTTATGACGCTTCACCATCCCAAATTACACACAATAAATAACTTATGTGTTGATTTTGAACCTTATCACTAGGCTGGATGCGCTCTTCAAACATTGGTACAGTGCGCCTCCCCGAATGTTTAAAACATGAATGAATTCTGAAGAATACAAAACATTCAAAATACTTAAAACGCTTTCACTAAAAATGAATACATCAAACATATGTTAATCTTACTGCTAAGGCCACCATTATCAATATAACTGGTCTATCATAAGAACTATGGATTTGAACTTGTTCTTAATATCTTCAGCTCGTCATTTCTTTCGACGAAAAATCTAGAAATTGTCATCGCGTTCCGTAGCCGTCGCGCAAAAACATTAATCTAAGCAATAGCTGAACATAACTATATAAGACGTAAATCTAAGGCATAATAAAGAAACGTTATGATATTCACCTACCCGTTATTTCACGTGCTTCTAAGGCCAATAATTCTGAATTAATATAATCAACTTTGTTATTCATACATTTCAGTCCTCGGAAATGATCTCCGACAAGCACGGCATTGACCCCACCCAAGTAATTTGTTGACATTGTTGGGCCCTACGCCACCCCTTCAGTCCACCAGCTGGTCGAAAACACAGATGATCAGTCTGCACCGACAAAGAAGCTTCAGGACCCTGAACCTGACCACCCCGACATACGATGATCTTATTCATCTCATCTCCGCCACCATGTACGCTGCCACCACCTACATTTGATTTCCCGGTCAGCTGAACGCCGATCTGCGAAAACTGGCCGTCAACATGGTTCCCGTCTGTCGTCTCCACTTCCTCATGCCCGGCTTTACTCCTCTCACATCCAGCAACAGCCAGCGGTACAGGTCGCTCACCGTCCCCGATTTTATCCAGCAGATGATCAACGCCAAGATCATGTGATCCACGTCACGGCAGGTACCTTACCGTCGCCGACATGTTCCGTGAACGCATGTCCATGAAGGAAGTTGACGAGCAGATGTTAAACGTCCAGAACAAGAACAGCTGCTACATCGTTGAATGGATCCCCAACAGCGTGAAGACCGCTCAAGATGTCCGGCACCTTCATAGGTAACAGCACGGCCATCCAAGAGCTGTTCAAGCGTATCTCTGAGCAATTCACCGCCATGTTCAGGCGTCAGACTTTCCTTCACTGGCGAGGGCCTGGACGAGATGGAGTTCACCGGGGCTGAGTCGAACATGAACGCCCTGGAGTCTGAGTACCAGCAGTACCAGGACGCCACCGCCGAATAGGAAGGAGAATTCGACGAGGAGGAGGGTGAAAATAAGACCATATTTTTTACGAATAACAAAGATTCGAAAACATCGTTATCTGCAAACGATGATGGTGGTAATTAACAAGTCCTACATTAAGCTTATGACTGTGTTAGACAAAGAAACATAACTCTTATATCTTTTTAAGTAAAATATCTCCACCGATGCCTCCCCTTGCACAAATGAAAGGTATGAAAAAAGCCATAGATTCTCTCTACGTATAATTCATCTTCTTCCACGACATCATCCCAGGGGTAGACACTTACCATATATTTTCCAGAGATCCTGAAGGGACGTCACAAGTTGAAATCAAGGGTCACTTCCTGAAGTCAACAGTCCCTTTTATAGCAATCTTTGCCTGTTGAACAAGAACTTCACATGGTGTAAAAGGGCTCTTCAATTTCTCAGATTAGTAATTTAAAAGTGTATTACATATATCATTAAACATTTCAAAACCGCTCGAGTCTTTATCATACGGGTCAATTGCTACGTATACGAATCGTGGATATGAAACTTATTGACGCACCGTTATGTGGCGAACGCTGCATCATCAACAGCATCACCGTTGCCATCGCCGTCGTCGTCGGTACCATGACCCTCCTTTTGATGATAGAATCATTGTCAATTGATTATTCATTACATAGTTAACTGTTGTTATATCATTCACATATTATATTTAAAGCCCCATTATGCTTTAGTGATGTACATCCAAATGGCTTTTCTCAACCTTTTTTGACCTTTTTTAACCTCAGAATGATAAAAAAATGGAATAATAAATTGCAACATAACCGAAGGGTAATCTAAGTGTAATCTAAATATAGCGCGCACAACGTCATTACGAATTTTGCATATCACGTGACTTTCTGAATACCTCAAAATCTATGTTGCTTTATATACTAATGATTTGCATGTTTTAACTAAGAAGTTTATACTTTTCCCGATAATGCATCTGAAATCACTTATTTCATCATTATTTTACTCTATGCGATCGAAATTTCAGATAAAATAGTCTGATTGTAGTGGGGTACCTACGCCAGTATAGTCGAGAACAAAAACAGTCTGAACGGGAACTGATCCACTAGTCCACGAGGACTTCGATATATATTGGCGATATTTTGACATCTTCACAATACATTAATAACATAACGTGATAATGTCAATCAAGTAATCACGCACCAACAAAGCATAAAAATGTGGTCTTCAAAGACGACAATTGAGCAAATATCAACATTTGCTGAAGGGTTCCAGCTTTAAGTATCTTAGTTTTAACACACCTTATGAGTTGCTACCCTTGATGAGCGAGTACCTATGTGCGATTTTTCACTAAACAACATTGATGCCATTCCAATTATCTGCCTCATTAGCATATAATAAGTCAGTTGACCAGTTTGGAATTTCGCTGTTTTCCCCCAGTACATTTCTTTTTAATAAAGCATCATGTGGAACTCAGGAATTTATCAGACATTATATGAGACTCTATCATAGTTATATACTCATTTTTATTTTTTCTCTGATCATTTAGTTTTAAGTGGCACTGAGGCTTTAAAGTTTGTCTTGGGGCGTTTGGGTAGCAGCTAAAATGTATTAAAAAGTGACAATGATAACTTACTGTGCATACAGGACGGTTTTCTCAATAATACACGGTACTTTGTCAGGTTTCGTGGAGAGGCAGATTGAATATTTTCAGGGTTTATAAAATGTTTCATTATATATACGATGGCATTTTACCACTACACGATAACTCAAAGCAAGAGCACCACGGAGCGAACACCAACGCTCGTCTGTCATTTTACTTCCGGAATGTAACGTTGTTGACGTTATTTTGAATGCAATTATTGGCTTTTTAACTGGATATTTGTCTTATATGTTTCCATACTGAACACTTATTAATTATTGTAGGGCATATTTGATTGATTTTTTGTAGAGCACATATGCGTAAGTGGTTGATAGTCCATCCTTTTCAAATGTCAGAAGAAAATACCTAACAACCTATTATTTCAATACGCCAAATACAATCAAATACAACTGTTAACTTGCACAAACGTTAAACTATTGACAAGAGTAGCCTTATTTGTGAAACATTTAATACGCAACGCATGTCAGCCAGTGTAACTTCCCTATGTTTTTGTTAAATTGAATTATTTATACTGAGTTCCCCAATAACGTTTGTAATTTATTTATACGATATGCTTGTCCAAGGCATAGCCTGAAATCTGGCACTATATTGAATATCCCTTTATCCCTCATATTTTGTAAAGATATTTAAAATAACTGTCTCCCTCTTTTCCATGATAAGATATATATTCGATACATGTACGACCATGAAAAAAATACAAAACCATTTTATTTCCGCCACTCGAGACAAAGCCATCGTTCTTCGTATTAGTATAATTAAGCTTTTATTGACACTGCTGACTAAACTTATTTGTCCTCATGTTGTCATGTATGTATGTATGACCAGAGTGTAATAAAGATATCTGTTGTTGTTGTTGATAGTAGACTGAGTACAAATGCACAGTAATGCATAAGTTGTCATCAGGTAAAATTACAAAAAAGTGTGTGCTTTGAGTCGTTATGCTGTCACATTTGCCTCCTATTCTTGGTATTTAGGTTGGATCACGAACAACTACCATATGTGCATTTCAAAACAGTTAATAAATGAAGTTTACAAACGCTGACCCCTGTTGCTGACCCCTACTACATACAATGCAGACTTTGTCACGGTATGTGTTAAGGCACTGTTGTTGTTTTCTGTGCTGGTTCATTTTATCAAACGAGGTAAAACATTACTGTTGCTTCCATTTTTTTGAAATGTTCACATCGTTTTTGTAGATAACTGCAGTAAAGAATAATTATTGGCGGCCATTTCACATGTCAGAACCCGGCCATGTCCACCAGAGCGGCAACATCAAAGATATTGAGTGTCTGTTTTACTGCTAGTGTATTAAGGGAAGTAACAGCTAAATTATTATAATTTATATTATTTCGTATTAGTTCCCTTACACAAGAATACGTGACAGTTTCATCTTCTTCTTCGACGTCGTCATTGTTGTTGATGTTGAAAAAAAGATTCCTCCCTTGCAGCATTGGAAAAAAGATAGTTACTAAACGAGCACGGTTTCTTTCGCCAATAATACATGCTGAATTATCAACTCACAAAAGAGAAATCATCCAATGCAAACGAATGAATATTTTTTCCTGAGATGGCTAGGGAGTGCTTGTTAATTTAGGTGATTGACTATAAAATACTTGTTCTTGCAAATACGGAGTGATTTATTTCTCGACATGAATATACCAGCCTCTTTTACCCTTTAAAGACACCAATCTGAAAATATATAAACACAATCGTTAGATATTTGCCTTATAATACCTGGAAATACAGAATTGGAATTACGACGATCATTTGCTTTTAAGTATTAATTAATTAGACACAGAATGAACCTTAAAGTCCGGGAAGTAGTGTGGTAGTTGGTCATACTTTAAAAAGATCGAAAATGATATTAATTCAGTTAATTGTTAATTTGCATGTCATGAAATTGCTTCAGTTTTTTTCACAATTCGTTTCCTACTAAATTACTATTCATGAGCACCACAACCTATTCATTGGCACCACAACGTTCAGAAAATCGAGCATAGTGCAGCAAGTATAATCAAATAAAGTTCTAAAATTCGTAACGCGGCAACCTTTTGTCAATAAGAAAGCCACACACATGTAAGGAAAATGCTTAAGCCTAAGATACGAGAACAATTCTCACGAAAATCCAGATTTTTACGTTGTCAACACTAACGTCTAGCAAGTTATGCAAGTTCTATACGATCAGATATTAAATTTTATTCAGAACTTTTACCTTTAAAACAACTCATGGCCATTCCTATGTGGAACTACATTCTCCATTTGTTTTTAATTTACTCGTATAAACCTCTAAAAATGAAAAATAAGAAACCGTATTCACTGTTTACATCCGTATTTCACTCATTGGCACTATATGTATAACGGAAGACGCGTTGGAGCATTTTCAACACATAACAAAATGTTATGGCTCCAATGATTACCCGGCGTGTATATATAACTAAATAAGAGTTGTGGCTTTTGGTTAACAAGGTTGAGGGTTATAGATAGCTAAAATGGGTTTATGGACGTAAAGAGCAATGGACTTAATATGGGTAACATTTTCCGATGTCATCAGATTATAGAAATATTACGCATGCTACCAGATGTAGAGCAGGCTTTAATTATTCAAGAGTTGTTTCCCTTGTTCGACTGTGAAAAACAACAGACGAATGTTGGATTTCGCTCCATTGAACACTTGTTTTAGGTTGTTTGTATTAGAAAACACACTATTCATCGATACTTGTATAGATATATTCACCATACTACTGAACATACTAGTGTCAACTTGCCAACCACACTGCAGTCCCTTTAGCAACGATGATTGGAGTCGGGTCATCATTATAAGTGGGCCTCTACTCCAGTAGTAAATCAATACGATTAATATATATAAACAAAAGGTGTGGAACGTATAAGAATAGGCACGTTTCATTACCAGCACTCCTCAAAATACGTTAAGGACCACATTAAAAAACTACTACATCGCAATTGGTACATGGAGTTACTCGTTATTAGCACATTCAATGTTGTTCGTAGCATTTGCAAACGATTTGATTACACTAAAATAACAATGATGTTAAGCGACCAAAAATCGAATATCACCCATGTAGGTAATAGTAAATTAAATTTGTATATTGGAGCAAAACCACAAAAACAACTTTATGAAATAATTTAACATGTAAAACATCAAAACTCACTCGAGTAGCAATGCGCACATTGCATCCAAACCAGAATTTGCAGGAATATACATGTTTATAAGGAGTAAGGCGCCCAATTCTCAACAACAGCAATTGTACAGCCAGTGGGTTGTTGAAGTTAAAAAATACACAAAACACATCCACAAAAAAAGCCGCCATCTTTCTAAAAATATTATCTATACTTGCCAATCTTGTCGAGCTTCATTTTAATTCTTAGGAATTCTTAATTCTTAAACAGAGGGTTTAAAAACTGTTTCAGGCCTCCTTGTGTCTTTGTGTTAATGGAGTTAAATGCGTCGTAGCCAAAGATTATCTCTTTCCATGCAGCGGTAAAGCTATAAGATGAGGATATTTATTCTTTTAAAGACATAAAACAATCAATTTTGCCAAACAAATCCTTGGACGAATTACAGTAACTCTATAGGACATTACGAAATGACTTGGACCTGGCCTATATGGACAAACTCGTTGCATTTTGATAAGTACATGAACTTTTCGCTCTCAAAAATCTTTTAATTTATTCAGCGGAGGTTTGAGGGTACATCAAATCTAAGGAATTAGAAAGAATTCATCTTAAGTTTTGTAAAAGATTATTTAGAGTCAAAACCAATACTTGAATTGCGACTGTTTATGGCGATTTAGGTAGACACCCGTTATATATTCAAAGATATGTACGTATGTTGTCATATTAGTTTAAGATTTGCTACCACTGATAATAGTATTATTAAAACTGTTTATTTACAAGCAAAGTATGATTGTGATAAAGGTTGTCGTAATTGGGTGTATAACAGTAGAAAGATGCTAAATGATTTTGATTTTAGCTACGTTTATGATGATATCAACAATATTAGTGTTAATACATTTATGACAGTCTTCAGATGTAGAATATACGATGCGTTTAAAAAAGATTGGTATGGTACTTTAGAAAACAGCACAGTGTTAGTTTAAAACTAGTTTTGAATATGAAAGTTATCTGGACATTCTGTCCGAAAGTTTACGATTTTTCTTTTGTAGACTACGACTGTCTGTGCATCCACTTCGTATCCAGACCGGTAGATACGCCAGAAATAATATTGTACGAAATATAAGATATTGTCTATGTTGTAATTCCAATGATATTGAAGATGAATTTCATTTTGTCAGTGTGTGTCCGTCTTTTAATGATATGAGAAAGCTATATATTAAAAAATGGTATTATATAAGACCGTCTGTATTTAAATATTTACAATTGCTACAATCAAATAACAGATCTGAGCTTATTGAACTATGTTATTTGTTAAAGACTCTCCTAAAGTAGGATCCTCTTTAATAGATGTTAGAACTTAATATGGTAATAAAATTCATCCTCTGATTTAGATAGATTATACCATTACAATATTTAAAGAATTTATTGTATCGTATCAATTTTTTGTTATTGTTTTGTATATATACTCGATTGTACTACACTGTGTGTTACTATGCATACACGTTGACATTGATAATTATAAACATATGTGTTGTTGTCGATGTACATTGTACAAGTCGAAATAAACTGTGTGTCTGTCTATAATCACGGACCTATAAACCATAGGCCCTTCGTATTATGCACAGACTCTAATAATCAATACTGTACAAGTCGAAATAAACTGTCTGTCTGTCTTTAATCACGGACCTATGAACGATAGGCCCTTCATATTATGCACAGACTCTAATAATCAATACATTTTTGTATCAATTTACAGAAATTCACAGTTTCGCAAAAAATACCGCGAAACTGTAAATTAATATAAAGAGGGGTCGCGTCTTTGTATAATTTACAGCTACACTCGTTGTAATTTATTGTATCTATCACCCTCTCAGCCGGTTTTGTTGTGCCATCACAGCTGTATTGGTAACTTTGGTACACAAAGTGTGTGTGATTCGCACGAAATATTCCCGACGTTTGATCAAACCGAAATGATGTTTCTGTCTAAAATTGTTTAATAATTGTATTCATCCATAGATAATAAAATGGACCTCAAGATGGCAAATTCAAAGCTTTTTTTGTTTCGTATGTTTCATTAAAATGAAGATGAGTTTGCCTGTGTCCTACCAACAACGGGTCTAAAAGCGCATACATCATTATCACGCAGTTTTATCACGAAAAACTACCACGTGTTCATTTCGAAATTGTCCATTTATGCACTTTATAATGTCTGGCCCCTGTTGCTTGGAAACATTTTCCATACAATAGCCATCTTCTAGGGTTATTATAATTGCACTTTCGGTAAATGGAAACATAACATCCATTCATACACATTTTGAAATGTATGTGATTGCAGTCGACACTATATCAGATAAACCGATAACCAAAATTAGTCCTTCACTTATTAAAGAGTATTGTTTCTATCGTAATGCTGGGAAAAGTTTCACTTCTGTTTTTCCACATTTTGAAATAACACAAATATTAACACCATTCGTAACGATGCCACCCTCTCTGTTGTTGCAGTTAGTTCCCTTTAATTGTGTTGTTTTTAAACTTTAAAGGGAAGTAACTTCTACATATGATTATGAAATCTTTATTTTCGTATTATTTCCCTTATACATCATGCAATGTATACATAGCATTAGTACTACTTCTAGTAGTAGTAGCAGTAGCAGTAGCAGTAGCAGTCACAGGAGCAGCAGCAGCAGCAGCAGGAGCAGCAACATCAGTAGTAGTAGTTGAAGAGTTCGTGGTAGAAGTAGCATAAGTGGTAGTGGCCGTGGCAGTGGTAATGGTAGTGGTATCGGTGACAGAAGCGGTCGTGGTTGTCATGGTGTTAGTGTAAGCAGTAACGGAAACGGTAACGGCAATGGTGGTGGTAGAGGTAGCGGAAGTGGTAGTGCTTGAAGAAGTAGAGAAAGTGGTAACGGGAGCAGTAACGGGAGCGATCTAGGTAGCGGTAGCAGTAGTAGTAGAGGTAGTGGTAACGGGAGCGGTCTAGGTAGTGGTAGTGGTAATGGTAACGGTAACGGTAGCGGATGTGGTAGTGGTAACGGATGTGGTAGTGGTAGCGGATGATGTAGCTGCAGTAGAAACGGGATCGGTAACGGTAGCGGTAGCGGTGGTCGAATTGGTAGTGGTGATGATAACGGTAACGGTAACGGTAGTGGTAGCGGAAGTGGAAGTGGTAACGGGAGCGATTACGGTAACGGTAGCGGTATCGGTATCGGTAGCGGTAGTGGTAGTGGTAGAGGTAGTGGTAACGGGAGCGGGTAAGGGTAGTGGCAGTGGTAGCGGTAGGTATAGTGGTAACGGGAGCGGGAACGGTAGTGGTAGTGGTAACGGTGGAGATAGTGGTAACGGGAGCGGTCCCGGTATCGGTATCGGTAATGGTAATGGTAACGGTAACGGTAGTGGTAATGGTAACGGTAGAGGTAGTGGTAACGGTAGAGGTAATGGTAACGGTAGCGGATGTGGTAGTGGTAGTGGATGTGGTAGTGGTAGTGGAGTGGTAGCAGATGTGGTAGTGGTAGTGGTTACGGGATCGGTAACGGTAGTGGAATCGGTAGTGGTGATGATAACGGTAGCGGTAACGTCATTGGAATCGGTAGTGGTAATAGTAATGGTAACGGTAACGGTAACGCTAACGGTAACGGTAACGCTAACGCTAACGGTAGTGGTAGCGGATGTGGTAGTGGTAGTGATGGCAGATGTGGTAGTGGTAGTGGTAGCGCATGTGGTAGTGGTAACGGTAGAGGTAATGGTAACGGTAGCGGATGTGGTAGTGGTAGTGGATGTGGTAGTGGTAGTGGAGTGGTAGCAGATGTGGTAGTGGTAGTGGTTACGGGATCGGTAACGGTAGTGGAATCGGTAGTGGTGATGATAACGGTAGCGGTAACGTCATTGGAATCGGTAGTGGTAATAGTAATGGTAACGGTAACGGTAACGCTAACGGTAACGGTAACGCTAACGCTAACGGTAGTGGTAGCGGATGTGGTAGTGGTAGTGATGGCAGATGTGGTAGTGGTAGTGGTAGCGCATGTGGTAGTGGTAACGCGATCGGTAACGGTAGCGGAAACGGTCGTGGAATCGGTAATGGTGACGATAACGGAAGCGGTAACGTTAACGGTATTGGTACCGGAAGTGGTAGTGGTAGTGGTAAGGGGGTCGGTAACGGTAGTGGTAGTGGTAGCGGAAGTGATAACGGTAACGGTTGTGGAAGAGGAAGTGGTTGTGGTAACTGGAGTGGTAGTGGCAGTAGGAGTGGTAACTGTAATGGAAGCGGAAGTTGTAGTGATAGTGGTAACAGGGGCGGTAACGGTAGCGGTAACGTTAACGGTAGTGGTAGCGGAGGTGGTAATGGTAGTTGTAACGGGGTCGGTAACGGTAGTGGTAGAGGTAGCGGAAATGAAAACGGTAACGGTTGTGGAAGCGGAAGTGGTTGTGGTAACAGGAGCGGTAGTGGCAGTAGTAGTGGTAACTGTGGTGGTTTCGGATGTTGTAGTGATAACGGGAGCAGTAACGGTAGCGGAAACGTTAACGGTGGTGGAAGCGGTAGTGGTAGTGACGGTAGTGACGGTAACGGTTACGTTAACGGTAACGGTAGTGGTTGGAGTAGTGATAATGAAAGCAGTTACGGTAACGGAAGTTGAAGCGGTAGTGGGTATGGTAGTGATAGTGGCAGTGATTGCAGTAGCGGAAGTGGTAATGGAAGTGGAAGTTGTAGTGGTAGAGGTAGCGGTAGCTTTAGTGGTAACGGTAGCGATAGTGATAACGGTAGTGGTGACGGAAGCGGTAGTGGTAACGGTTGCAGTAGTGGTAACGGTGGCGGTAGTTGTAACGGTAGTGATGAAGGTAACGGTAGTGGTAGAGGTAACGGTAGTGGTGACGGTAGCGGTGCCGGTAGTGGTGACGGTAATTGTGACGGTAGTGATGAGGGAAGTGGTGACGGTATCGGTAGTGGTAGCGGTGTTTCTAGAGGTTTCGGTAGTGGCTACGGTAGCGATAAATGAAGTGGTAACGGAAGCGATAGTGGTAACGGTAGTGGTGACGGTAGTGGTGACGGTAGCGATAGCGGTAGTGGTGACGGTAGCCAAAGCAGTATTAGTAACGTAAGTGTTAGTGGTAGCGATAGCGGTTGGGGTGACGGTACTGGTGTCGGTAGTGGTAACAGTAGCGGTTGTGGCAGTGGAAACGGTGGTGGTAAAGTCAGTGGTGACCGTAGTGATGACGGCAGCAGTGACGGTAGCGGTAGTGGTTACGGTAGCGAGAGCAGTAGTGGTTACGGTAGTGGTAACGGTAGTGATGACGGCAGCTGTTACGGTAGCGGAAGTGGTAGTGGTAACGGTAGTGGTGACCGTAGTGGTAACGGTAGCGGTAACGGTAGTGGTGACGGTAGTGGTAACGTTAGTGGTAACGTTAGCGGTAACGGTAGTAGTGACAGTAGTGGTAGTCGTGACAGTAGTAGTCACGGTAGTGGTAACGGAAGTGATAGTGGTAACGGTAGTGGTAATATTGACGGTAGTAATGACGGTAGTGGTATCGGTAATGATAGTGGTGACGGTAGTTGTAGTGGTAACGGTAGTGGTAGAAGTGACGGTAGTGGTAGTAGTGACGGTAGTAGTGACGGTAGCGTTAGTGGTAGTGGTAACGGTAGTGGTGACGGAAGTAGTGATGGTAGTGGTGACGGAAGCAGTGACGGTAGTGGTGACGGCAGTAGTGACGGTAGTGGTAACGGTAGTAGTGACGGTAGTGGTGACGGTAGTGGTGACGGCAGTGGTAACGGTAGTGGTGACGGTAGTGGTGACGGTAGTGGTGACGGTAGTGGTGACGGTAGTGGTGACGGCAGTAGTGACGGTAGTGGTGACGGTAGTGGTGACGGTAGTGGTGACGGTAGTGGTGACGGCAGTAGTGACGGTAGTGGTGACGGCAGTAGTGACGGTAGTGGTGACGGTAGTAGTGACGGTAGTGGTAACGGTAGTAGTGATGGTAGTGGTGACGGTAGTGGTGACGGTAGTGGTGACGGTAGTGGTGACGGCAGTAGTGACGGTAGTGGTGACGGTAGTGGTGACGGTAGTGGTGACGGTAGTGGTGACGGCAGTAGTGACGGTAGTGGTGACGGCAGTAGTGACGGTAGTGGTGACGGTAGTGGTGACGGAAGTGGTGACGGTAGTGGTGACGGTAGTGGTGACGGAAGTGGTGACGGAAGTGGTGACGGAAGTGGTGACGGTAGTGGTGACGGTAGTAGTGACGGTAGTGGTAACGGTAGCAGTGACGGAAGTGGTAACGGTAGTAGTGACGGTAGTGGTGACGGTAGTGGTAGTGTTGACGGTAGTGGTAGTAGTGACGGTAGTAGTGACGGTAGCGTTAGTGGTAGTGGTAACGGTAGTGGTGACGGAAGTAGTGATGGTAGTGGTGACGGAAGCAGTGACGGTAGTGGTGACGGCAGTAGTGACGGTAGTGGTAACGGTAGTAGTGACGGTAGTGGTGACGGTAGTGGTGACGGAAGTGGTGACGGTAGTAGTGACGGTAGTGGTGACGGTAGTGGTGACGTTAGTGGTGACGGTAGTGGTGACGGCAGTAGTGACGGTAGTGGTAACGGTAGTAGTGACGGAAGTGGTGACGGTAGTGGTGACGGCAGTGGTGACGGTAGTGTTGACGGTAGTGGTGACGGTAGTGGTGACGGTAGTGGTGACGGCAGTAGTGACGGAAGTGGTAACGGTAGTAGTGACGGTAGTGGTGACGGTAGTGGTGACGGCAGTAGTGACGGTAGTAGTGACGGTAGTGGTAACGGTAGTAGTGACGGTAGTGGTGACGGTAGTGGTGACGGTAGTGGTAGTGTTGACGGTTGTTGGAGTGGGGACGATAGTAATGACGGTAGATGTAGTGGTGACGGTAGTTGTAGTGGTGACGGTAGTTATAGTGGTGACGTAGTGGTGACGGTAGTGGTGACGGAAGTAGTGATGGTAGTGGTGACGGAAGCAGTGACGGTAGTGGTGACGGCAGTAGTGACGGTAGTGGTAACGGTAGTAGTGACGGTAGTGGTGACGGTAGTGGTGACGGTAGTGGTGACGGCAGTAGTGACGGTAGTGGTGACGGCAGTAGTGACGGTAGTGGTGACGGTAGTGGTGACGGAAGTGGTGACGGTAGTGGTGACGGTAGTGGTGACGGAAGTGGTGACGGAAGTGGTGACGGTAGTGGTGACGGTAGTAGTGACGGAAGTGGTGACGGTAGTGGTGACGGCAGTAGTGACGGAAGTGGTAACGGTAGTAGTGACGGTAGTGGTGACGGTAGTGGTGACGGCAGTAGTGACGGTAGTAGTGACGGTAGTGGTAACGGTAGTAGTGACGGTAGTGGTGACGGTAGTGGTGACGGTAGTGGTAGTGTTGACGGTTGTTGGAGTGGGGACGATAGTAATGACGGTAGATGTAGTGGTGACGGTAGTTGTAGTGGTGACGGTAGTTGTAGTGGTGACGTAGTGGTGACGGTAGTTGTAGTGGTGACGGTAGTTGTAGTGGTGACGGTAGTTGTAGTGGTAACGGTAGTGGTAATAGTGACGGTAGTAATGACGGTAGTGATAGTGGTGACGGTAGTGGTAGAAGTGACGGTAGTGGTAGTAGTGACGGTAGTTGTAGTGGTGACGGTAGTGATAGTGGTGACGGTAGATGTAGTGGTAACAGCAGTGGTAGAAGTGACGGTAGTGGTAGTAGTGACGGTAGTAGTGACGGTAGCGTTAGTGGTAATGGTAACGGTAGTGGTGACGGAAGTAGTGATGGTAGTGGTGGCGGAAGCAGTGACGGTAGTGGTGACGGCAGTAGTGACGGAAGTGGTAACGGTAGTAGTGACGGTAGTGGTAACGGTAGTAGTGACGGTAGTGGTAGTGGTGACGGAAGTAGTGACGGTAGTGGAAGTGGTAACGGTAGTGGTAATATTGACGGTAGTAATGACGGTAGTGGTAATGGTAGTGGTAACGGTAGTAGTGACGGTAGTGGTGACGGCAGTAGTGACGGTAGTGATAGTGGTAACGGTAGTGGTGACGGAAGTAGTGACGGTAGTAGTGACGGTAGTAGTGACGGTAGTAGTGACGGTAGTGATAGTGGTAACGGTAGTGGTGACGGCAGTAGTGACGGTAGTGATAGTGGTAATGGTTGTGGTAACGGTAGTAGTGACGGTAGTAGTGACGGTAGTAGTGACGGTAGTGATAGTGGTAACGGTAGTGGTAATATTGACGGTAGTAATGACGGTAGTGGTATCGGTAATGATAGTGGTGACGGTAGTTGTAGTGGTAACGGTAGTGGTAGAAGTGACGGTAGTGGTAGTAGTGACGGTAGTAGTGACGGTAGCGTTAGTGGTAGTGGTAACGGTAGTGGTGACGGAAGTAGTGATGGTAGTGGTGACGGAAGCAGTGACGGTAGTGGTGACGGCAGTAGTGACGGTAGTGGTAACGGTAGTAGTGACGGTAGTAGTGACGGTAGTAGTGACGGTAGTGGTGACGGAAGTGGTGACGGTAGTGGTGACGGTAGTGGTGACGGTAGTGGTGACGGAAGTGGTGACGGTAGTGGTGACGGTAGTAGTGACGGAAGTGGTGACGGTAGTGGTGACGGCAGTAGTGACGGAAGTGGTAACGGTAGTAGTGACGGTAGTGGTGACGGTAGTGGTGACGGCAGTGGTAACGGTAGTAGTGACGGTAGTGGTAACGGTAGTAGTGACGGTAGTGGTAGTGGTAGTAGTGACGGTAGTGGTGACGGCAGTAGTGACGGTAGTGGTAGTGGTGACGGAAGTGGTGACGGAAGTGGTAGTGGTGACGGAAGTGGTAACGGTAGTAGTGACGGAAGTCGTAACGGAAGTAGTGACGGTAGTGGTAACGGTAGTAGTGACGGTAGTGGTGACGGCAGTAGTGACGGTAGTGGTAGTGGTGACGGAAGTGGTGACGGAAGTGGTAGTGTTTACGGTAGTGGGAGTGGTGACGATAGTAGTGACGGTAGATGTAGTGTTGACGGTAGTTGTAGTTGGTATGGAAGTGGTAACGGTAGAAATGACGGTAGTAGTGACGGTAGTGGTAGAAGTGATGGTATTAGTGATGGTAATATTAACGGTAATGGTAGTGATAACTGCAGTAGTGGCGGTAGTAGTGACAGTATTGGCGTCAGTGGTGACGTCAGTGGTTACGGTTGTGGTGACGGTAACTGTAGCGGTAGCGGTAGTGGAAACGGTAGCGGTAACGGTAGTGATGGCGGTAGTGGTGATTGTAGCGGTAGTCGTAGTGGTAACGGTTTCGATAGCGGTTACGGTAGTGATGATGGTAGCGATAGCGGTAGTGGTTATGGTAGTTGTGACGGTTGTGGTAACGGTAGCAGTAGTTGTAACGTTAGTGGTGACGGTAGCGGTAGTTGTTACGGATGTGGTAACGGTAGCAGTAGTTGTAACGTTAGTGGTGACGGTAGCGGTTGTGGTAACGGTAGCAGTAGTTGTAACGTTAGTGGTGACGGTAGCGGTAGTGGTTACGGTAGTTGTTACGGGTGTGGTAACGGTAGCAGTAGTTGTAACGTTAGTGGTGACGGTAGCGATAGCGGTTACGGTAGTTGTGACGGTTGTGGTAACGGTAGCAGTAGTTGTAACGTTAGTGGTGACGGTAGCGGTAGTGGTTACGGTAGTTGTGACGGTTGTGGTAACGGTAGCAGTAGTTGTAACGTTAGTGGTGACGGTAGCGGTAGTGGTTACGGTAGTTGTTACGGATGTGGTAACGGTAGCAGTAGTTGTAACGTTAGTGGTGACGGTAGCGATAGCGGTTACGGTAGTTGTGACGGTTGTGGTAACGGTAGCAGTAGTTGTAACGTTAGTGGTGACGGTAGCGGTTGTGGTAACGGTAGTTGTGACGGTTGTGGTAACGGTAGCAGTAGTTGTAACGTTAGTGGTGACGGTAGCGGTAGTTGTTACGGATGTGGTAACGGTAGCAGTAGTTGTAACGTTAGTGGTGACGGTAGCGGTTGTGGTAACGGTAGCAGTAGTTGTAACGTTAGTAGTGACGGTATCGGTAGTGGTTACGGTAGTTGTTACGGATGTGGTAACGGTAGCAGTAGTTGTAACGTTAGTGGTGACGGTAGCGATAGCGGTTACGGTAGTTGTGACGGTTGTGGTAACGGTAGCAGTAGTTGTAACGTTAGTGGTGACGGTAGTGGTAGTGGTTACGGTAGTTGTGACGGTTGTGGTAAAGGTAGCAGTAGTTGTAACGTTAGTGGTGACGGTAGCGGTAGTGGTTACGGTAGTTGTTACGGATGTGGTAACGGTAGCAGTAGTTGTAACGTTAGTGGTGACGGTTGCGATAGCGGTTACGGTAGTTGTGACGGTTGTGGTAACGGTAGCAGTAGTTGTAACGTTAGTGGTGACGGTAGCGATAGCGGTTACGGTAGTTGTGACGGTTGTGGTAACGGTAGCAGTAGTTGTAACGTTAGTGGTGACGGTAGCGGTAGTGGTTACGGTAGTTGTTACGGATGTGGTAACGGTAGCAGTAGTTGTAACGTTAGTGGTGACGGTAGTGGTAGTGGTAACGGTAGCGGAAGCGGTGGTGGTTGCGGTAGTCATTCTGGTAGTGGTAACGGTACCGGTAGTGTTAGTGGTAACGGTAGCGGTAGCGGTGACGGTAATGGTATCGGTAGCGGTGACGGTCGTGGTTACGGTAGTTGTAACGGTAACGATAGCGGTAGTGTTAGTGGTAGTGGTAGCGGTAGTGTTAGTGGTAGTGGTAGTGGTAGTGGTAGTACTTGAGTACTGGTACAGGTAGCGGTTGTGGTGGTGGTAGTGATAGTGGTGTCGGTATTGGTATTGGTAGTGGTGTTGGTAGTGGTAGTGGTGTTGGTAGTGGTAGCGGTAGTGGTAGTGGTAACGGTAGTGGAAGTGGTAGTGGTAACGGTAGTGGAAGTGGTAGTGGTAACGGTAACGGTAACTGGTGCTGGTAGCGGTAAGTGCGGAACTGGTAGGTGTGGTTGTAGTCGGAGCAGTAACGGTAGCTTTTTTTAATTTACGAATGTGATATTATGTTGTAGCTATCTTTCTGATTGCACATAGCTATCAGTTAAGTTGTGAAGATTCTTCAATACGATAGAAGTACGTGATTGGTTTACCTTTGCAGGAAAAAAAACGCCTGACATGCAAGACGAAGAGTCTCCCAGCAGTTTTTCATCTCTAGTGAACATTGTGACTTTTATCAATAGTTAAACAGTTTGCTTTAAATGATACGAAATTCGTGACTTATACGCGTTTTCCGTGTTTACTCTCCTGCTGCTATACAGTAAACTTTGACCTGTTTTTAGTAACGCCGCAGTTTTCGGGAATTCAGGTTCATAAGCCAATGTCATGTCTCAATGTTTGGCAATTGATCACAGAATTTGAGCTCATATTTAATAATTTTGACAGACTAGTTGATATTAAAAGTGTCAACATTTCATATAACAAGAAATATTGGATTTATTGCTCTAAGATACAGAATGTGAACTCCGGAGTTTAAACTTCTATTTCGTCTGAGGTTGAGGTACTAACACGGTTCCGTGTTGTTTTTACAAGGGATGTTAATGCTATTCATTCAAACGAGTTCACATCTGGTCATATATATGAGAATGATCACAATGCTAATAATTAAAAATGGAACTATTTTTATTACAATATTTGATTCATGCTAAAGAATGGCAACACGAGCTCTGAAAGAAAACGTGTCATGTATGCCCTTATAATTGAGAATTGCATATTCGTATATGAAAAATTATTATATATTGTTGTATTACGGTTTTAGCTAAACAGTTATGGGAGTGTGCTGCACACTGTACATTTTATAGCACCCTCCCACTCTGATGGACATCAGCTTTGGCATGCTTTTGCTTTCAAACAATAAATGTCAGCCTCACATATTAATTTTCTTTGGTTTTGATTAAAACTTGTAATATGGGTATAAATACATATAGACCTAATAAACATGGTGATTAAAGCGTATAATATGGATATAAATACATATAGACTTCATTTATTAGGTAGTTAAATCTAAATATAACTTCAATTAAACACAATCTGTTTCATTTTCTGTCAAATTCATAATGTTCAGATGTTCGACAGCCAAATTAAATGTGTCCTTTTCACCCTACGCACCCTTCTGCAGCATCGTGGCCAATATAATACGAACTCACACTTATTTGACGTCAAATAAAGACGCAAACACATACATTGTTTGTGTGTTTATTTCCAATTGAAGAAAACTTACTACACAATTTAGTACCTGGCATGAAAAATGTTGCTGTAGCGGTATATTGCACAGACTGTAATAATCAATACATTTTTTGTATCATTTTACAGATATTCACAGTTTCGCAAAAAATACCGCGAAACTGTAAATTAATATAAAGAGGGGTCGCGTCTTTGTATAATTTACAGCTACACTCGTTTTAATTTATTGTATCTATCACCCTCTCAGCCGGTTTTGTTGTGCCATCACAGCTGTATTGGTAACTTTGGTACACAAAGTGTGTGTGATTCGCACGAAATATCCCCGACGTTTGATCAAACCGAAGTTTATTATCACCAATGATGTTTCTGTCTGAAAATGTTTTTATTGGCTTGGATTTTTGTCATGTAAAAAATCCAATTTGTTGTTGTACTAAATATAATATACTTATTATTCGCGGCACTCATGTGAACTTATTTACCGTGAAAATCCTTGACCTGTGTTAAATGCATTTTATGATATCGCATATTTTATTTAAGGCTGTTCACGGCTCATTATTATTATTATTATTATTATTATTATTATTATTATTATTATTATTATTATTATTATTATCCAAATAAACCAGGATTTATATTAAAAATAAATAAACATATATGCTTGACCATTACCATACATTTTATACACATGAAGAAAATATAATGAAAGATGTAATATGATATTTTGCAAAGCAAAACTTTCCTCGTCCTTATTGACTGAAAAATTAAAGTTTTACTTTCAACAAGCCGGTCACATTGACATATAAACAACTATTTAGACAACATTATTTACATCTAAGCTATCATTACGTATTTTCTCAAACCCACAGGTACATATTACCCCCCTCCTATTACCTACAAAACAATCCACGCCTTTTTATTTTATACCCCTCTCCTTCAATAAAACTCTCTATTTTACGTTTTCAATTGATTTTACACCGCTCCTTATTTAAAGAAGTATTGCTTCTTTTGTTACCTTCTTGTATTTAAGCGATTTTAAATGTTTTAGCTTTTCACCTTTCAGTAATTTAACGTGCCGAATCTCTCACATTAAAGTAGTTTTTATTGTTAAATGTTTATTTTCACTTTCTTCCCGGTCCTCCTTTCAATTTGAAGACAATTTATTCACAATTGCCTCAATTTATGTTTCGTTACAGTCAAGTTTTGAGACTGAATTTTGCTAAGAAATAATAGAATTGTGTTTAATTTGTAATTTGTCAATGATTTCGCGTCACTGAAAATGTATTGTAACAAATTTCGGCCCTCTTCACATTCCCACGATGTTTTTGAGTTTTCTTTATGACTTTAAGTTAACAAATCATTCAGTTATAATCACTTTTCCGCCCGTACATTTATTGGCGCTTTACATAATCAAAGAAAATAATTCAATTCCGCAACTAAAATCGACATATAAAGGTATGCATGTGTAGTGTGTCATGATGTTTTCCTCAAACCGTCAGATTTTGTAATTTTTTTATTGAATATTAATTCTTAGATTGCATGTATACGTTTTTTTTTCGACACTTGATAAATCATGTTGAGGTCGGGACAACTTTGTACTAATAAAAATATTTCTGTTTTCATAGCAATTGGATAAACATACATTATTATTTTCTGTATTTTATAAAAATTGTCTAATGACTTGAATATTACTGAACAAAATCCTGAGTCTAAACATTCGCGATGCTAAAAATAGATAAAATTCCTGTTAATATACATGTACTTCAAATATTTGAAAAGTGAGATTTACAGTAGATTTGCATATTAGTACCAGATGCTAAATTCAGACGCAAGATGGGCAATTGTGCAGCGGAAATTGCGTAAAATGTCACATTAGTGCGAGATTTGACCACTCAAGTGACACGTGCTTGTTATTTAGGACCGCAAAAAGTGTCATAAAGCTGTTGATAAGTATCCAGTGGTCAGTGACGGACACTGGCTACTGTCCGCTTCTGTATTCCGGCCCCAAATATGTTGAATGAAATGTGTATTGTTGTCTCGAATATGGAATGTCTACGCATGTGTATTTGTATATGAGTATTAATGTACACAATATTCCCTCCACGTTGGCAATGGCATGTGGCACTGGTTTTAAATGCACCGGAGAATAACGTTTTTGTTTGTGACAAATTCCTTATTCTGAAAAAAATAAATTAGGTTCTGATCTGATTTTATTATTTAATAACAACTGATGTTAGATAGTAAACTTTCATTAAATAATAATTTATTTTTTTTGAATAAAAAATGTTATTCATCATCCGAAAAAATCACCTCCTTCAATACGTTTAATTATCAAAGAGACACATATACAATATAACAGAATGGCATATCAGCTAACAAGACAATACAATAAAACAGATTTTGGATAGCTTTTCTTAATAAAGCTTTAGATTGTTTTTATATCCACGTTTGTATTCAAATGTATGTCAAGCTGTCTAGCAAGGTACATACATGGTTGATTGGAATGAGTTTAGGTTTTACTGGGACAATATGGGACGTTTTCTGACTTATTTGCGATGATGAGCTTGCTATATATTTAGCGGAAAGGTCATTTGACCCCCCCCCCCCCCCCCCCAATATCCCGTACGATATATGTTAGTGCATTTTTATATATTTTTTTAATTTCAGTGGTTTATCATGTTTGAACAGTTTGACTTTAATAATAAAAAAACCCAAAAGAAAACCATATGATTAAGGTTCAGATGAAAAAATTTAAGCCTTAATTAATGGGGTTTTAATTATTACCTAAGCGGCCACACATTCCCAAGCAAGAAAACAGTCGCAAAATATCGCTCATGTTTTTTTTTTATCTGAACCTTAATTATATGCATCTTGTTTTTTGCCATTAAAGTCAAAGGAGTTAAACACTGAAACAAAATAAAATGACACCAGTCTATATTGCGCACATTCATGCGGAAATGTCATTTGTTTGAATTAACGGTACCATATTTTACCAGCTTTCTCAAGTGTACATGGTCACTTTAAGCTATTCCATACGGTATAATCCCTGACAGTCAACAACTCCTTCGCAAGAACTTGTTTGTAAATACTTACTCCTGTCGTAAACAATTATTTGTTTAGAGGAGAGGCTACTTGCTGTGTCAAATATTACCATCACAGCGCATGGTATCCGCTCATTGTTGACCTAACGGCACGTGGTGTTTATGTATACAAATAAAAAACACAACAACTTATATGAAATGTCATTATTAAATAGCTGCTGTTTGCGGACCGTATGTGGCCGAATCAGTCAGATATGGCGGAATTATAAAATATTTTCATAATTATATATATAATATAAATAATCATCATCACTCAGACTGTCATATACCTCCCCCTGTAGGCCCTAACGATTCATTGAAATTAGGATTTTTTATTGTGTGTAAACTGTGCTGTTTTGTCATAAGTCATCTATACAAAATATTACCCTACCTCCCGACCGGCTGATAAAAGTCTGGGTCAAGCCATTACTAAAAAAAGAGGATCGAGCAATAACTAGCAAACATCTGGATCGAGCCATTGCTTTCAAAATACTGGAGCGAACATTGCTTACAACATAAAGGATGGAGTCATTGCTTACAAAATTCAGGATCGAGTCATTGCTCACAAAATTCAGGATCAAGTCATTGTTTACAAAATACTGGCTCGAGCATTGCTTACAAAATTCAGGATCGAGTCATTGCTTACAAAATTCAGGATCGAGCATTGCTTACAAAATACTGGCTCGAGCATTGCTTACAAAATTCAGGATCAAGCCTTGCTTACAAAATTCAGGATCAGGCCATTGCTCACCAGGGTCTGGATCAAGCCATTATTGAAGAGTCTTGATTGCTAAAATATTGTTCTCAATGACACTTTATTGTATAAATAAATATTTCCAACATTTCATCAATACGAAACAAATCCCAGTGTTTCAAATATTCAGCAAATTATCACCACGAAAAGTATAAATACTTCGTGTGTACTTTTCTTTGAAATCTTATGCGAACCTTTCTAAGTAATGTATTATTTTCATTTAATTAGGAATAGAGATACAAACGCATATTTATCATTCAGATTGTGAAACAACCGTCGACATATGTCGCAAGGCCTCATGGAAGGATTCAGATGCATTTTTTTTTTATAAAGAGCAATGAATATAAGCCATAAAAACTAACTTTGTTCGACTGTCCGTAGATTGAAACCTCAGTTATCAACATCATCAATACTGTGAACATGTATGCAAGTGTGGGAGTTAATGACAAGAACACTCATAATATTATTGGTTCACACTCGTTGCAAAATATATGTAAAAGAAAAGAACAAACACAATTTAGAATAATGTGGAAACATTTTAAGAATATTATTTATTTAACATAAAATTTCAGCATGAGCTTCTAATATACTTTTTAGGAGTATATTAATATAATAATGGGTGTGTATTCGTAAAATCACTTTGATATATTATTTCCAAATAATTTAATTAATGTCTTGTTTGAAAACGATATTGTTTGGCCATAAAATACCTCTTAGGGGTTTTGATATATTTGTTGTGATATTTCGCCGTATTACTCTGATTTGTAAAACAACGTGAAAATTGTGTATCTGACAATATTGATACAATATTCCACTCGTTCGAAGAAAATAATACCCCTAGATGGAACTTCCCACTGCGCAGCCCAGTTTGTTATCAATTTAGCGCAGTGTACACCCACTAGACCGATAACTCCGCCCACTAGCATCTTCCTCTCGCTTAAGCTCCTCCTACTCGTGTTTATTTATCGACTTGTTGTCTGTCACAACGCTGCGGGCCAATCAGCGCACAGTAGGATGCGCAGTGATTTCTCACCGGAGTACTAAGGTTCGATAACCCGCTGTGTAAATTAACTGACGAACAGTTGATATTTTCAAAAACATCGAAGTTATACAGACTCAAAATCGTTCCAAAACCGCGCTCGCTACTGAGAGGGGAGTGAATTTAAATGTTTCAAGTTTATTAAAACGTGCTGAAGAGAGTGTATCGGAGTTCTGTAAAAACATAGCTTGCCGAGACGCCGGCGGTTATTAGACGTTTGCAGCACAGTGGTACGGCGCTAGATCGGGCTCGAACAAACATACGACCTAGCGTGAAGTTGAGATATGACGTGGAATCCGCTGGGGTTTCAACTGGGAGCTGCCCTATCATTCAACTGAATCGCAGTGGAGAAATATTTATATGAAATACTATAGTTTACCTTTACGCAAAAATATTGACGATTGTTTTGCGTTTTGTGCTAGAGTTCCAGCAATTTTCACAGCAAGGGACTTCTGTTTGGAAGTAATATATCTTATTAATAACTTTGCCTTTGTAGGCATGTGAGAAAAAAACGGACTAAAAAGGATTTTGATCGTGTGTTAATGTGTTTGATTACTCTTAGTTATTTATAAAAAGTGCAATTAAATCTGTCAAAATGATTAACCCGTTTATGGACACACCGCACACTCCGCACCTTCCTCCGGGGGCCATGAAACTCAGCCCGCCCCACATGTCGGACGGAAGCAGCATCCACAACCAGCTGAACCAGTATGTGCCGCAGACCAACGGCTACAGCGTCGGCATGCCGACCTCTCACTTGTCCAGCTATGCATCGCGTGACTATCTGCTCCGTCGGGACATGGGTCTGCAGAGCCACGAGTCGAATAGCATGTTCATTCCATCTTCGGGGAGCTACCACAGCACGCATCACGACACAGGAAGTAGTCATGTGCTGTTTCCTGGCATCCACGACGCCACAACACACCCCGGAAGCCAGTTCAACAGCCAGATGAGGCTCGGACTTGCCGGCGCGGATATGTACTCTCGTGACCACTTCAACCAGATGTCCGCCCCGCGGGCTGACCATTTCTCCCACCAGCCGCATTTCAACACAATGAATCCCATGAACGCCATGAACCACATGTCCATGGGACCACACGGACCAGGCGCCTTCTTCCGGTACATGCGGCCACCTATCAAACAAGAACATACGTGCCTTTGGTCGGATAAGGACCAACCGGAACCAAAGAAACCGTGTAACAAGACTTTTACAACCATGCACGAAATTGTGACCCACATTACGGTAGAGCATGTTGGTGGTCCCGAGCAGACGGACCACGCGTGCTACTGGCAGAACTGCCCGAGGGACGGGCGACCCTTCAAGGCCAAATACAAGCTGGTGAACCACATCCGGGTGCACACGGGAGAGAAACCGTTTCCTTGTCCGTTTCCGGGATGCGGGAAGGTGTTTGCGCGCAGCGAGAACCTTAAGATACACAAACGAACACACACCGGTAAGAAATGGTTCAAATTGTTATTTATATCACCCATGAATAAATAAGATATAATCATAGTTTTAATATAGTATGTAAATAGGAACCAGTTGACCACGGGCTGGTTGACCATTTTTTGATTGATTTGACTATTGTTTATCAATGGGATGAACTGACTGAACAGTGTAGGTAGGGACCATATGTTTGACCATTTTGGTGTTCACTCGATTTGTGTTGAGGGGGTGGGGCAGGGTAGGCAACGGTTATAAAGATTCTTATAAATTTAGCAAGAGTAAAAAAAAGAAACAATTTCATTTTTGTATTATTATTTATTTTGAGGCATTTTTTGGTGATATTCAAATAATGTAATTTATTTATTTCATAAACTTAAACATAACAATCACATAAATCTGACACAACTACAAATTTATATCAATATTAATGGTATGTTTAAATATGATTTGACACCGAAGCTATCCATTTTATCTGAGTTTACACATTTTTGTATTATCAAGTTTGTTTACCTTTCTCCAAGCTGTTTACAGAAGCATTACTTCAATTTGCGACTCGAACGCTGTTCCAAAATGTCATTTGAAATAAATTAAGTTACTTAATAATCTAGTTTTGGGGAAAACATAGGATGTTTTACCAAAATTTTATTTTATAACTATTATAAATGGGAAAAGATTTTGCATAAATAACTCGGTTTAGACTTAAGGTTCCTTCAAAAACGAATGTCCATGTCTTAGTTAGTTTTTATATACACTTTATTAACCATGTTTTATTTACCAACCTGAAAAGTTTATTCCCTGATGGCTCTTGAGTTAATATAATAGTTTTTATATTAAGTCTTGATATCTATGTTACCTTTTACCTTGGCCTGGTAAATAAATGTTGTTTTTTTAAATCCCTGCTCGAATCATCAATGCTTCTTCTAGAAATGTATACATTTAGAATAATAGTGCCATATTTGAAAACAATATGTTGGAAAATAGCTCATTGAGGTTATGTTTCTTGTTAGCTGTTACCCATTTTAAATATATTCTTGTATCTTACAACAACAACAACAACAACAACAACAACAACAACAACAACAACAACAACAACAACAACAATGAACATATCAAAGAAACCAAAATATATATTCACACCTCTCATTTTCTTTATTTACTCATTTACTTATAAATGGAAGAAAGTCTTTGTAAGTGTATGTCAGAATATTATTGCTTGTCTTATAAATGATATGATTGATTGGACCTTCTGCAACCGTTGTTCGGTTGCATATATAGTTTAGTGCCATTTATAAAATTCAAAATTGTCATTCCTTTTAAATTATTAATAAAATGATTAATGATTCATTTATTAATAATTTAAAAGGATTGGGAATTCACAAATAAAATAAACCATGTTTTTTAACAATGAAAAATAATTTTAGCCTTTAAGATTTTTCTTTAAATTGCTTCCTTTTAAATGAAAACCTCAATATTTGTATATGATTTTCTCAATGCAAATCTCTTACAAAAAGCGTCTCAAAGGTTGAAATATAATATTCCCTTTATTAATTGTGTGTTTTTGTAACAATTTGTTAAATTGTCATTGTCACAGCTAGCCTTGTAAGAAGAAACAGTGTTAGAAAAGAGTTCGGACATATTTTAAGTGAGTTTTTTATTTAAATATAGGATTTGATCTGAGCGTTTAGGTTTTTTCATGAAATACATGCTTTGTTTTCATTATCAAACTGTTCGTGCAAAGATTTGCCAACTAAATTTCCACTGTTTTAAATGAATAAGCCGTTACGACATTGTACATTTCTATATTCCCTGAACATAAAAGACATGAAAAAAGTTATATTAGACATATTGGGTCCACATTATGCAGTTATTTCCAAGGAAATTATTTGTCATAGATTTAAAACATATTTTCAGGTGCATTATAATTATTCTGACATTTTAAGTGCACACCATTTTCCATAAAATACAATATCTGCTGGGTTGGTGCTGTCAATTAAAATTAGGTTTTTCGAATTACGTAACCTTCCTGCTATCTTAATGTTTACAGAGCATTTTAAAACATTTTAATTTGAATTTCACATAAAAAACGTAAATGGACTTTTTAAAAGTAGTAAAAGTGTGGTTTAAAATAATGTTATGTATCTTTCAATTTTGAATTCCTGATAATGCAGCAAATCGTCCTCTCACTATGAATAAAACTAAGTGTTTGTGAACATTAGACGGCTTTATAACTTTCTGTTTCTGATTACAAAATCTTGCCCATGATACATGCAGATGATCGCACAATATGACTGACTGACATCTAAATTAGAAACACATGAGTTTTAATCAGCCTCAAAATAGGTTAATCTTGGCATCTTTTCGGCACTTAGCAGTCACTTGCGCCTAAATGATATTTCGTTGGGTTAATTGCGGGCTCCGTACGGTGAAATCTGATCTGTTATGATGTTTCCATAAACTTCTGGTCAATTGGTCATAAAATTTGATGCAAATAAGATAATTTTCCAAATATTATTGTGGACGTAAATAATTTTTCTTCATATACTTATTATGATGATGATGATGATGATGATGATGATGACGACGACGACGACGATGACGACGACGACGATGATGATGATGATGATGATGATCATCATCATCATAATAAGTATATGAAGAAAAATTATTTACGTCCACAATAATATTTGGAAAATTATATAGCATTATTCAATAAATGCTGAGAGTAAACATTCGCTGCCTTTTTTGACGATTAGTCGGTAAAAATGGAAGTACATAAAATTCCCTGGCCGTGTACTGGAACATCTTTAGAGATCGTTTATCACATAACTGTCAACCTGAATCTGTAGGTGATATATTTACCGCGGAACATAAAGTTAACTTAATTTGCTAACAGTCTGAAAGTGGGTGGGGTAAAATGCATTTACTTCTCATTAATTCTTCATACTTCATTCTACATGTGTTTTAGCCTTCTTAGATCTCACAATTATAACTCGGAACGTCTTTTTTGTTCGCCAACATCAGACTGCCACACATGTGTTTTCTACGGAAATTTGGACTGTTTTTCTCGTTTCAAAAATGCACTTTACAGCCGTAAATATTCGTCTGTCATCTCAGAGAGGAAATATGCCAAGAAGGCTAAATTTTCAATCATCGGTGACCATTTGATGGATTTATCTTTCTTTTTTAAAGGATCGCAAAAATGGACTTTTTAATGAAGACTTAAACATTAAATGCCTTCATTCAAGTTTAGGATATGGCATCAAAAGAATCTTCTGCGCTTGAGACAAACATATGTTTGAAAAAAAGATGTTGTCCACACATTGTCGATGTAATCTTATACAATGAACGCCGTTTGTGTTACCCAATTATTACTTAGTAAGCGATATTTTTGTAATCAATTTACATGTAAAACCTTGTGTTCAACAACATATATAACTGTGTGAAACTTATAAATACTTTACTGAAATATATGCCTATTTAAAGACGTAATAATGGTACCTACCGCAGATTTTTTTTACAGGGATAGCATCTAAGTTTTGCATTAATTTTTTTTAAAGTTCTATTATTGTTAAATTTTATTAATATAATCAAACATAGAAATTAAATGAACAAACTATTTTATATAAATATAGAAAATATATTGACATAATTTCCATGACACCACCACGTTTGTACACTTAAGCCACGCCCTCGGTGTTTGCCTTTGTATTAAAATTTCTAGTCAAAATAATGAACCTACTATATCCTCTTCAAATACAAAATATATAAACAAAATTATTTACAAGACAACCACTATACTTCAAAACTTCAGCAGACCCTTGTGTGTTTGTCTTTAACGTTAAGATTCCCACTGCTCTGATATGGCGGCGCTCAGGACATAATGTGTAGAAGACATTAATTCCCAGATGTAAAGAAAATCAAAAAGTCGCGGAGTTCTTGATTGGAAAAACTTACATCACATCCCACAGAAATCATATCACACGTTTGAAATGTTGAACCGGTTTCAGGCTTTGATTTATAGCAGAAAGTTTCCTTTGAACTCCAGCAATTATCAGTTTTATGCCCAGAGATTCAGGGAAATGTAATGTAGATGACATTTATATGATGAATTGGGAGAAATATCCTTTAATCAACATGGAATCGATGTATTTTAACTATCAAATAACTCCAATACGATTATACATAGGTGTTCAAATTGTATCTATAACCGTTTTCATAATGTTGAATCCTGGTTAAGTTGTCTTCCCTAGAAGAACCGTTACACCATTGCATATATCTAATCAACTCAACTCATCTTAAACCAAGACTGATGAACCATCTAATTCGACTAGGTCCGGTATGAAATGGTATATTAGCGCCAAATGATCGTTTGAAAACGGTTCTTTTTGTGGTTCAGATCCGTTTTCGACTGCACGCGAGCCACTGTTTGAAGTCCCAGAATTGTCGTCTGCAAAAATGATTGACGGTGGTTCATGTGCGGAACCCCTCTGATATTTTCGCAACATTAATGATTCAAACATGTATTTTTCTGATCTTTTTTCTTCAACCTTGACTAAGGATGCTTGCTTTGATGTCTCAATTGTGAAGAAATAGGATTTTTTTCTTTTCCCAAAACTACAGAAAACATGCAAAACGTCAAATTTCGAAATGCATTTTGCAACTTCGCTTCGATACGGCCAATGAAACGCGCAGCTTGTATTTGAATCATGATTTTACGATTGGTACACTTTATTTGTATGTGATATTATCTTTATTATGTAGTTCTTCTTGCATTATTTTACTTTTGGGAAATACAACTGAACACTACTCCCCCAGCGTTCATCAGAATTATAGACATCAAACGCGGTTGGGCTTTGATTTTTTTTTATATTTCTCCAATTCTTATGAAAAAATATGAACGTAAATCTCGTCCTTGATATGTTAGTTGATAAAGGTTTGGAGCAAGGATTCCTTTGTATTTTTATGTTGAACAATCGGAATGTTTAAAAATTAGACGAGTATTAATGTGAATTAAAAAGCGATGAGTTTACAGTTTACGATGAGTTCATACATCTTCAATAATATCTATTAAAAACAAAAACAAAGAGTGTCAATCATATTAACATTATTAGCTTATTATGCTCTGCAATCCGCTAGATCAGCATTTCAAACACATTTCTGTTAGCCGTCGGAATCTAGACCAGCAGTTTAAACCATGGTTCTCTTAGCCGCTAGATCAGCACTTTCAAACCATGTTGTAATTTCGCATAACTCTCTGACTCTTCTCGGACTCTGTCTTCATTGTGAAAGAAAATTGTTCACGGTTGCTGCCAAATTTTACGCAACGCCATTTTCGAGGCGTCACCGTATCATTCAAGCGTCAAAGTAACCCAGATGAATTTACGAGCATTTCGGTAATCCATTATATATCAATATTCAGTGAAAGGCCGACAATGGCAGGTTAACAGCAATTTCATTGCGATCAGCTATCATTTAAGAGCGAAAAGTCTGATAATGAAACGCTAATCTGACATTATTTTCATGAAAAGCTTCACAAACAGAGGCGGTGGAAACCATTGTCCGCCAGATAAGCAATTGCTTAAAAATCGCCCATATTGTTGTATTAAGTTGTTAATGCTCTTTTGAATTCCACGGCGGGAAGGCGTTATTTCTTAGCACAATCAGTGGGAAACTATTTATTTTAAAGCCTTTTAAGGATGAGTTAACGACCCTCTGTAGGGAAATCTAAGCCGTTTGGAGTCACAAGTCAAATTCTCATGTTATCTCCAGATATGATGATCACGTATCACCCGGTTGTTCTAAAACAGCTTAATACATTTTTGCTGATGTTTGTTGTTTTTGTTCCTAGAACTTTAAATGTTTGAATTACAGGTATAACAATGTTTTCAATATCAACTATAATTTCACAGTTCCATTTTTGAAAATGATAATCCTGGAAACCGAAAACGGCAAAATAAGCGAATATCTAAAAACAAAGATCGTAAGCCACACATATTTTATATGAACAATTATGACCAACAAAACACTAGCCTCTCAGTCAATAACTTGGTACTAAACTGAACATCTTAACAAATTCTCAAAGGACGAGGAGGAAAGGGGCAGACAACTCTCTGTTGTTTATCTTTTCAAGTCCAGCATCCTTTGCTAAATAAGGAATGGGTTGTACTGTATTCATACTCTTGTAATGCACATATGAATAATAATGGCACCCATTGCCGTTCATTTTATATAAAAAACAACAATATATTTTTTGCAATTTATACAATATTTCTCCATTCAGTTTATTTTTAACTACTGTTACTGAAGAAAATATTCATGAACATGATATATTATAAAGTGAAACATAAAAATCATTGTCTTGTATTATTCGAGATACATTGAACTTGAATATTGACATTATGTCATAACCCAGGAGAACACAATGCTTGAGACACAGTAAACATTACTCTTTCATAACAACTGTTCGACGTTATATTCGTATGTATGCTTATTTAATAAAAACTAGCTCAAGTGAAGAAAGAAAAGACTCTATTCTGTTGTCGACCAAAGCGCATTAAAATTACTGACTCTAAACAAGCGCGCCTGGGATTTTTTCCTGCAATTATTGACTAAAATAAAATGCTAATACTTTCAATTTCAACAAAAGATGGATTGTAACATTTTAAGAGCCTTAAGTGTTTACAAAAGGTGTCAAGCGTCTACTGAAAGAGATTCTCTGCTCTGAATCAAATGGAAGGACGAACGGCAGTTTGAGAATTTCTAAATTTCGACCGCGGGTTTTAAAGTTGTAAAAGGCATTTTGTTAAAAGATTTTTGTACACATTCAATATCACAATGTCGGAGAATTTTTGATGAAATGTTGACATGGGGCTCGGGATCAGAATATTTCCGAATGATTAAATTGATAATTGATTAAAATAATCATTTGCTTCCAGCATTCTTTAAACAAAAATCATTTCAAATGATAACTTATGCATTACCTTTGATTTGTAATGAATTATGAATGTGAGTTGAATATGTTGACTTATATTGGAAGAAAAAATATTTCTTTATTTATTTATTTATTTATTTATTTATTTATTTATTTATTTATTTATTTATTTATTTATTTATTTATTTATTTATTTATTTATTTATTTATTTATTTATTTATTTATTCTTTATTTTATTTAATTTCTATATAACATTTTATTTATAATATTATTAATTGTACTTCTATCACTTACGATTTTGCGTCAAATTTCTAAATACATAAGTACCAAGTCACACAAGAAAATTAAGCCAATTTTATTAATAGCACTAAATTTATAAAGCCTCTATAGAAACATTGTAATTCTATAATTGACTTTCAGCCGTTGACTAGTGAATTACACTTATCTTATTTCAAGCACCATGGAAAGATTAATCAGATAATTAGGTATAATTTGTATCGGTAAATTTTCCGCCATGAAAATCGGAATTCCGGTCGGTAGGGTCAACTATTCTATTCCTGCGAATCTTAGAGCCCCAAGTCATTATAACAACCTAATTTAGCGCTAAAAATCGGGGTGAACGAGATAACAAAAACAATTTCGTCTAAAATTTTCCTGACCTGTCATTTGCAGTCGATGCCTCGTGGTAACAGCCGACATTTGAATATTGATTAAGGTGTCGTCTGCAGTGAATTATTCTTGTCCCCTAAACGCTTTATTCTGGAAATGACAGATCCAGGGTCAAGTATAGACGAATGTCCAATAACTCAATTATTTCATCCCTTTCGAACAATTTGGCATATGTTTCAGAGCAAATGTGCCAATTTGGTGATTTTTTTGTGCTGTTTCATTAAAATAATTAAAATCAAGAAATGCGGTACTTCAAAACTCTATAACCAAATTTTGTAATGTTTGTAAATTAGTAATGTTATGTAAAACAAAATTGGCATTACGAATAAATATCACGTCGTCTATTCAAATATGCACTGACTTCAACAGTTTTCGAGAACATAAAGCCATGTTAATATCTAATATCTTACTATCATTTCTTTGCCAACTGGCCGTCAGAGTTCGATAACCGCTTGTTCTTTAAGGTGGTATGTGTTCTGATATAATGCTAAAATAATAAAAGTTTCACTCTGATAATACATGTAATAATAATAATAATAATAATAATAATAATAATAATAATAATAATAAAAAATAAATAATAATAATAACAATTATTATTATAAAAATTATAATAATAGAATAGTAATAATAATTAATAAGCAAAGATAAAAACAACAACAACAGTGGTTGTAAAAGAAAAAAAAACAAACATATTAAACTAAACTAATAAATAAATAAATCATGAATTTACAAGATGAACAATAAATAAATAAATGCGAAGAATAAATTATAATAAATAAAATATTTTTTCATTAAATACTGATAAATATTAATAGATATATACATAAATAAATAAATGACGCAAATATCCAATTGTAAAAAGATTATAATTTTTTTGTTTTATCTCTGACGAGGCCAAAAATGTTTGAAATGTATACATTCGCCGACAGACATGTTCATTACATTCTTAGATGTTTCGAAAAATAACTCCTGTAAAGAAAGATACATTTCAGTCCCTGGTTTGTGGGCAATAAAACAGGAAATGATGACGGGTAACTCGCCAGGTGCATTTAATCCTGTTGTTCGGAATATTTGGTATCTTTCGGCGTATATAAGAACCGGTTCCTTGAGTATTCGTGTCTTTGTTCGTAGGTTACCAGACTAATTTGCAGATGAAAGAATTGTCATTAAACACAGGGTGGACAAATTCAATCTTAAAAATGGCCAACCAAATGTTTACAAATATTGTATGTTTTTTTTTTTTTTTTTTTTGTAATTTAGAACATCCAATTTTGATATTCTGTGTGTTTTTACTAAAACAGAAAATGATAATGTTATTTTGTATATAAGTTTGATTTTGAAACAACCATGTTGCTATAAAGTTTCAGTTAATATTTCATTTCGAACGACTTTCAATTAACTGAAATTCCTTTTCCCAAATAGACAAAGTAAAAGATAATAACCCAGTTGAAACAATGGTCCTCTATTTCATCCTGATTCTATGAGTCGAGTGTTAGGATGAGTTAATTATGCTATCAGTGTAAACATGTGTATCACTCTTGTCGGGCGGCTCGGTCAGTTGTTGGTTTTATCAGATTCCTAGCACCTTTGGGACCATTTATCTTCACACTACAATTGATTCTCAAATGTCTATGCTTCTGTGAGGATTTTAGAGAGTTTTACTGGGGCTCTAGTTCATTTGTTTTATTTATTCATCCTTCCAGTTAATGTATATATTTTACAAGTGTAATTCCAATCCATCTTTCGTTCATTCGTTCGTTCGTTTGTTCGTCCGCCATTAGTTCATTCTTTCTTTCTCTATATATGCGATTTCATTCCAAGAACTCAAGTATAAACTGCATGTGTACCATAACATGTACGCATAAAATATCAGCGCGGAAGCAAAAAATGCAGTTTTATGTTTCTCTAGTTAAAATCGTTCAAGAAACATGTGTAATATTCACGAACAACTAAAAGCCCTCTTAAAAACAACCACCGTTTAATGTACATTTCTACAAAAGAACAAGTGTTTGAAAACTTTTCACCAATTATCGTAAATGAGGGTACTTGAGTGTTTTTAGTGGAAGGTGCCTCGGCAAAAGTGGAATACTGGCACTAACTCGTCAAGCTGTCATGCTAAAATGTGGCGGGAACAGAATGACGTACTCAACAGCGCTTAGAAAATATGTTTCATTTGTTTTAATGGATCTATAATACAGAAATAATGAAAATTTTGAAGTCGTAAAAGCCTTAGAATCACTGCTTTTCCCACGTTGCTTAGTGTTTCCTGGGTAAATATGAATTTACTTGGCTTTCATATTGTATGTTTGACATGACAAAATTCTGTTTTGATGTCAAGTTAAAACATTTTACAAACTTTGTATGTTTTCCAGTACTTCATTATGAGTTTTACTGAATAATTTAGGTCTAAAAGGGAAATACAAAATGTCTGGAATTATTATTATTATTAATTTTAAGTACATGAATAATGGACTAAATTTCAACATAGTTTGAATATATGTCCGCCAACGCGGGATCTATGATAGAGTTCCTTTAACATGTCACGATCTTCGAACACATAATCTTCCACAACTAAATGATTAACCAGAAAACTAACCATCTTGAAGCTCATAATTTTCGGACAGAAATGTGTTAATTAAACCAATTTATTGTTGATTAATTTGATGGTACAGATAGTGGCCATCTTGGATGATGCCTATCGGGACGGATGTCGCTTAGATCATTCTAAAAATGCCGCTTATTTCGCGTACGATCGAGAAATATTCCCATCCATCAAAGACCTCACATATTTGCAAACCATCCTGTGGCTAATTATGATATTTGGATAATGCAAAATATCTTTTTTGAATCATCAAAATGCCGGCAGTTGGAAGTGCAGTTTTCCAAAGATGTTTCACGCGGCACAAACATACTATAATATCTCAAGGCTGAACATAGATTTGACTCCATATCGTCTCATAAGTTAAGCTTTTTCTCAAAACTGTCTTAATATCATAATCTTAGAGAAGAGGTTTGTTGATTATTGTCAAGGTTAGAAACATTCGCTTCCTATCGTCATATAAATTGCAAATAGCTAAAATAAGACTGAAATATGAGAACTATCAGAAATGAGAATTTAAAAAAAGATAAACAGTGAGTCATAACAATAATTAATTATATAATATGTATTTCTATGTTCACAATATTCACGCAATGGGTCTGAGTGTGCTTTAAAAGGATCAGGTGACATTTGATCGCTTGTAGACCCATTTACTTATTTCGATATGAAGTCAATTGTACGGTGATTTTTCACCTTCTCTGCAGGATTCGGTTCTTAAAATTATTCAAATACACTAAACACACGGCCTATTCGCTTGTAAAAATGTTCACCATTGTAATTTATAAGTGTCAAAACTCCACAAAATACTTGAAACTCCGACTCCCCGCGGGCCACTATACTGGCACTATCAAATTTGTAATGGGTCTCAAAATGCAAGAAGATACCAGTTAAGTTAGCTTGTATTCTTAGCCTATCGTTTTGCATTAGTTGTCTGAAAAGCTGAATTAGAATTCAACTGAAGGAATTTCGAAGGGTTAGTCGAAAGACGAGCCGACAGAACAATGGGCTTCTATTCAACGTGCCCAGCACATAATTGAAACTTTATTACAATGCTGAATGGACCGACGTTTTCTACTTGGTGAAGGTCGATAGGTCTTGTGCGTGACTCAATGGAAGTGTTTATGTTATATTGCTCTAAGACAAATTTTATTCAATTTTATTTTAAGTTTATAAAAGAAATTGTTACCTTGTTTAAGTATTAGTAAGACCGCACGGGAGAAAACGATTTTATGAGTCGCTATAATGAATAATGCATCTTTAATCTAATATTTGAATAAATAATAATATCGTTGTTAGTGTCAGTCCAATTTCTTCAATATCTTTGTTTACATTTCATTTCAAAACCACACAAAAAATAATGAATAAATTATTCGAAATTTATTGTAGAATGATTAAAATTCCACGGAACTCATATTGTGTAACTGGGCAGTTCCATGAGATCAGAATGATATTGTTAATTTTAAAAATAATTTTGAAATCGCATGAAAACGTAAAGCAAATGTATTGTTTCTTAGTTTAATTAACTTAATCAACATTAACAGCAGCAATAACGTATATAGCTTTTCGTTCTATAAAATTGTCACTGTAACACACTTGTCGTTGCCGACGTAGGCGTAGTAGTAGTTATTTGTATATTTAATATGTAATACAGTTATATGTATTAAATCATTTACGCTTATAATACATATTATATTTTATGTATTTTCAGGCGAGAAGCCATTCAAGTGTGAGTTCGATGGTTGTGACCGACGGTTTGCCAACAGCTCGGACCGGAAGAAGCACAGTCACGTGCACACGAGCGACAAGCCGTACAACTGTAAGATCCGGGGCTGTGACAAGAGCTACACGCACCCGAGCTCACTCCGGAAACACATGAAGGTGCACGGGAAAACGTCGCCAATTCCGGAGGACTACGATTCCGACGATGACTGTCATAGCAACGATGAGTCAATGTCGTCACCGGTGGACATTAAGCCCCATCCAGCAGGCACGCCTACTCCGGTTAATTCTCAATCTAACAACAGTGGACTGGCGTCAAATACGTCCAGTCCGCCGTTGACGTCAGCGAACCATCATAGTTTATCCCAAGACTCGCACAATGGAACAAAATTCAGTGAATGGTATGTGTGTCAGACGGCCGGAGGGATGCCAACACCGCCAAGTAACGAACACTCGCCTATTGGCGGCCTCGGCAGCCATATGCACTCACATTTACCGACGCTACATCCGCCGTCCCTTGTGCAATACTCGTGACGTTAGGCCTCACTCGTAACGTTACGCTTAAATTGTTACGATAGGTTTCACTCGTGGCGTTAACTTGATATTCTACAAGGACTGCAGTAGAGATACAAGACAACGAGGCTAAAAGAGATTTTTGGAGAAGTATTTATCCATATTATTTTCCATCTCCGCCTAGAGTTGTAGCTTTGTGGAGTTAACAACATACCAGAGGCAGCAAAGCTTGTGTCTTGGGTGCGCATGAAGACATGATAAGCTTACATGAGCATGTTATTACCAAAGACTTTGAACCCCTCTTTGTGATTCAGAGATGGTTACGTATATTACACGTATTGTGAAGAATGTGAAACGTAATGATATCATTTCTGTATACCATATGAACAGTGTTGTGCACCTGCACCAACGCAAACTTTCTAACAAGTGTTCATTTGTTGTGCAGGTTATGTGTTACAAACTGTAACTGTGCTTTAATTTCGTGGCCATATCGTGATAATGTGATTTTAAGAGGTACATTTTGTCAGAACGGTTACCCTTTATATGTTGCCGTTTATTAGATTTTTACGCATTTTACGCAAATAAAAAAAAACACTGTTAATACACATGCAGGTCTATAACGGTTTAAAAGTGAAAACATTCTTATCCATTTAAAAAAAATCAGCCTTGGAATCGTATTATAAGAAGCATGATTTAGATAAAAGATTCATTTTGAAAAAAATAAAATAAAATATGTTTATATTGCACCTTTTAACATATTTACCAAAAACAACACTTTCTCAGTACACTGTATTATTATTTTGTAAACAAGTTTTGCTTTTAAAATGTGCTTTTTGTTTTGTAAAACATATCATGACTTTGCACAGAAGAGCAAAAGTTACCAAATGAAGCTAAACCTTACCAAATTTTATTCAATGCTCCATGTTCTAAACAGACACGAATCGTGGACTCGTATCTACCTCATGACAACTTTTTTATTTGTTGGTAAATATTTATGTGACAGTCAGGTTTGAAAATGGCGGGCCAGTACACTTTAAACTGTGTTAGAGTGGACTAATCTGCAAAGAATACAATTATCGTTTATAATATACTAAAATGATAATAAATAATAAGAGGACTGATTTAATTCTAAGGCTCCGATTTATAAACGCTAAACAGCGTTTTTATTCATTAAATTTGAAATCCATATGTTGGCCTGAATGGGATTTATATCTATTTTGAATGACTTTAAGACACCCCGCAACGAACTCATAAAAGCCCGGCATTTTTTGCTCCGGTGTGCCGGGTTTTGCACAGCCGGTGTTTTTAATATATGGAATATCATTATTGTCATGGTAATAATATATGTTCTACTTTTAATGAATTGATATCCTAGCGTAGGCGTTTTGTTTTTAATGACATTACCTTAAGACAGATGAGGACTTGATTTTTTTTAAGATGGCGGTGTTTAAAGTAACTACTTTAATTTGTTAAAATCTAGTTTTTGAATCGTTTTCATTGTCTTTTGTTAGTCTAACTTAACCTAAACTTGTTTAGTTTAATTTTAATAATCATGAAATGAAATTGTAGTAGGTCAACACTGTACTGGTCTAGTTATTGTCCTTTCTTGCCATTCAAATGTATGTATTATTCTTATTCATGCTTTTGAAATACTGTTTCTCGATTTTGTTGATTTAAAATGGATGAACTATAAAATTAATTACGAACACAGTGATCCTTGAATAATTCAATATTTATTTCAGAACGTAATACAAAGTTCTGTTCTTTGCATAATATATTGTACTTTTTGTTCTTGTGTTATAAAAACACGTTATTATGTTTACTGTGTACAATGCCAGATCTGTTAAAACGTTAAATATATGTGTCTGCTTATTTTGTACGTGTAAATTTAAGTTATTATATATAGATGACGTATTATAAAATATGAATTTGCAATTTAAATGATCAATAAACTTGAAATAAATTTTAAGAAATATTTCAGTTTTTATATTTCTTGCCCAAAGTCACCTATACTAGCCGAACATGCGGGAATATTCATATTTTCTGTATATACCGACGACTTCTTTTGAAAGAAAATCAATTGCATTTCCTCAGATTTCAATTGTTTCATGTGTAGATGTAAACGGTTTTGACCGAAATATCCGCTTTTTGTATCTCCTTTATAAAGGTCTCTTAAAAATAAATTTCTTTTTTAGAAAGTGCAATTTTCAGGGCCTTTATAATATGAAGCAGTTAGCTATCATTATTATATTAGTACATTGAATGTTGAAATACAGTGCCGTAAACATGTAGATTTAGATGTTTTGCCTTGTGCAAGGAAGCACCAACGGTATCACACAGCAGTGTGGGCTTTATCTGTAGTTTTACATTCAAAAATTGCATTATTAACATTCTATTCTATCGACGAAGATGTTGACAAATGAGCTATAATGAATTTTGAACACTAATACACACCACCACCAGTGTTCTTGTGTGTCATGTGTATGTTTGTGAATCTCCAAAATCGAAGGATGGTGTGCTGCCATCGGGTGGTACAGATCTTGAAGAGGGACAGATAGGGGACATTATTCGTGTAAAATGAAAAGCAGATATATCCACAAATCTACTTGCATAATAGTAGTGATGAAAAGTTGCAATGTGTTAAAGTGAATGACGTAAGCTAAAATGCGACGTGCATCGATGATTTTTTCCACTAATACGACAGTATAATTTGTGCTAAAAGACGGGTCGTACTACCATTGCAAAATACCAGCGAATACAGCATTAAAAAAGAACTAAATATTTTTCCCATCTGGATACCCGCGAGTTACAAAAATAGCACATTGCATATCCTTTTCGAACTGCATATTTTCCGAAGCATTGTAACAATTTTACAACACAAGTGTTGTTTTGGTCGTATAATCTCAAATGTTCATATCCAATAACTAGATCTGGTATTGAACAGTATTCATAATTGACATTTAGTCTAGCAATAGATATATCGATTTATTGAAGAATGCAAGAACGCGCCTATTGGCGATTTCTACTTCCATTCATTTTTTAACAATAGACAGTCCAAACGAGAAACTATGTCTCTTGTAACTTTGAAGCGCTGTTTTAGTTATTCATGTTACGCGTTTAATCATTAATAATTATAAGTGATTTAGCCACGCTTCTCTCTGCATGGCTTAAGTCAATTGAGCAGAGCTTTTTAATAAAGGCGGCAGGTTTTCAATTATATCATCAAATAAGAACTCGGTGGTATACTTTACTTCGAGTTAATTAAATCACGAAATGCTTCGCATGATCGTTTATTCTTGTATTTTATCGCTTGGCTCCAATCTGAAAACAGACAATTTGTATTGAAAAGGCCATTAATTGTGGTATAACTCTCGTTCTTCTTTTCAGGCATTCATCATACATATAAACACATTCAGATAGATGACTTAATTGCCCTTTTGCCAGGAAAGTAACAATAAAAGAAGAACAAACCAAACTTGTAAAAACCGCGATGAAATGTACATATGCTTTAGTCGTTGTTTATCACAAATGAGGCTTTTTCTGGTGTTGAATACACCATTTATAAACAATTTGAAAACACTCCTGGGCAGTTGCGGCAGTTATAAATTGATATTAATAACAACTGTAATGAAATTATAAATGGGATATTAATCCTATCGTATTGAATCAATCATTTAATTTCAAGGTCACCACAATGTATCTCAGAAAATTGCTGTTATTGAATTAAAATTGCTCGTTTGTCTGAGTTAAGTTAAGCGAAAGAGTCTATGATTAGAGTTCTCAAAGGCGACAATACGACATTGATTCGCCATATTGTATTCATACGCGATATTGAAGCACGGTATTAGACGCAAGCCGGCGTGATTTAATTGTGTGCATTACTTGGATGTTTTAATCATAAACCATCAATCAATGGCGTATATAGACATTTCCTGAAACTGACAGAGAAAGTTTGATTAAAGATAACAGGTTTAGAAACAGAAAATATATAAAATACAACAAAGAAAGCACCGTGTAAAGTATTACTGGAATGATAGAGAGTGTAAACTGCATTTAATGTACATTATAAAGCATAGGTTATAATTAGACTAATATACAACGTTTTGTTTAGAGATGCATTCTGCAACATTCAATTTACATTAGTTAAAGCAAATAACATTAATACTCTGACTTGTGACACATTTTTGGTCAATATAAAAGCAACCTTATATGAAAATAAAGGACATTAGAACATACATATTAAAAAACTGCTTGTAAGCTGACTGGAAGAATACAAACACTCGCTAAACTGACTATTCACAAGGTACATTCTCATAGATTAAAACTATTTCCTACAAAATTATAAGGCAGCTTCTTTACAAATTAATGTTGACATGCGGGTTATATTTGTGTTTTAATTATCCATTAAGCCGATTGATACATTTGAAATTAAACACTTCGTCTTATTACATTAAGTTTATGAGAGACTTCTGTAAATATGACGGTGTTTACCTAGCCTTGTG
This sequence comes from Mya arenaria, assembly GCF_026914265.1. Classification (NCBI taxonomy): domain Eukaryota; kingdom Metazoa; phylum Mollusca; class Bivalvia; order Myida; family Myidae; genus Mya; species Mya arenaria. Next base: position 6,237,001 of record NC_069136.1, on the reverse strand, counting down.
TCAATGATCAGTTTTAAAGGCAGCTACACTCAGTGAGATACATACAACACAGAGTTAAAGGCACAGTCAGTGCATGTTGTCATTTTAACTGGACGTTACAAAGAAGTATCCAGTTGCCAACCCCTAGTGATATCATGTTTACACTGACCGTTCCAAGGTGGTAGCCCAAACATTTATTAAGTAATACGTGTATTGTCTTGGACCGTATTCATTTAGTTTTTTAGTGAACATTCTCAACTTAGTGGAACACTGTCTTTTTTCTAACCTGAAATTGTAGATAACTAACAATGTTTTTAATTAAAAACTTGACAGTAAAGTAGGCAATAAATGTCCTGATAATATCGGCATATAAACAAAGTTGATGAAAAATAGAGGTTATTTAAAATATTCGTTGTGAAAAGTTCGAAAAAAATCACTACGTTTAAAGGATCATATTCAAGGATTTGGCACCTGGATTTGTTGCTTAAGTTTTCATTGCAATTTTGAGGAAGGGCGATAAAACGATATTAAAACTTATATAAAATGTGTGTAAAAAACTAAAAAAAGTACAACAAGGTAAAGATTTACATTAGAAAAATAACAGTCGGAAGATCTATCTTTGTAATTCGCTTCTTCCCTCTGACATTTCTTTGGGGCGACAATTTTTCCCTTTTATTACAGAGGACAGAGATAAAACATAACAATGGTTCTGTCGAATTCTCATCTAATCAGGAGTATATTTATAAGTTTATTCTGATTTTTAAACGAAAGTTTTCTTACGCAGACGATGGTTTAGTCCGCCTTTAATGTTGGCGACAGTAAGACGGGCTTAGTCTTAATTCATCGACTTTCACTTTTCAATTATAAAGAATCATTGAAATGCATTTCATACCATACGCCGCATTGAAAACCACATGAAGAGGCAGAATAGGAAAGATTGAGTTATTCTGGCTGTTTAGATTAATATAGAAGGGTTAAGAATGACACAAAATGGCGTTAGTTTCGCCCTATGAATTTAAAAACTTACAAACTCTGGTACTTGAAAAACAAAGTTGAGATAGCTTGAAATCTGTATTCATGTGGAGAAAGTTTACATGGCGTTATGAGTTGGTCATGCAAATATAAACACCGATTATATGTTGTCCTTTTTATGTGCAACCGAACAAAAAATAAAATAAAACAAAACTGTATTTAATTTCATTACACACACACTAAGACAACATAAAACAATTCGCTTTCCTTGTTTACACTTTATTAACATGTTTTGCTATGTATAGCAACTTCTTGTAAGAGCATTTTTGACTGAACAGCTGGTTTATTCCAAATCCGACGAATCTTAGAGTTTGTTTTCATTGTTGAAGGTCACTTATCGACCTCGCGCTTGCAAAATGCTGTGAACAGTTATTTACCACATAATTTGATATTTTTTTAAAACTAGTATAATTTTGTGATCGTTTGCTGTAATGGAAGACGTAACTCGAGAAATAGCACCGTATTTTGCAATAAATAGGATAATCTTTTCACCCAGAAAACTGTGAAACCGAAAACGTAAGACCTTTGATACCCGCCACATTTATCGAGCGCTCGATGGACAGTCGATTGTTGTCCACGACAATGTGAGAAAATGGTGAAATTCCGATACAATTTCTTAACATGACCATCCATACGATGGGACAATAGGATTAGAAGGAGTTCATTTTTGGGAAGTTCATCTAATCTGGCCCGAACAAAACCCCGTAATTTGACACATGAATGCATTCAATGCGACGGTCAGCAAAGAACACTTGTCAAATATTCGCGACCTCATTAAATCCGCAGTTGCTCAGCATGTCTGCGCACTAGATTTGTCCGAAATAATGGTTACCTGGGATCGGACAAAAGAGTCCAGCTTTGCAACCGGGGCGCTTTCCCCACTTCGTTACATAACGCAAGTTTTTAATCGCCAGGCGGGCTTTATCCTTAAAACTAATTATAAACAACGACTGTGCTGGATTGGGGAAGATTGAACAAATTTGAAAATTGTCATATAAAAATTCCTAGAGAATGTAATTATATGCACACCAAAGACGAGTGCACGTGACTTCACGAAGAAAGAATTTTAGTGACAAAATATACACAAATCAGTCTTTGTTTCAAAGAAAGCAAATTTACAGAATTGCACGGATAGTTTCAGGGTTCTTTATAGCTCGTCTAATGAACAAGCGCGCGACAAAATGTCGTAAGATCACGATTGTAAATTGAATACAAGGCGAGTATCAGAAAACATAATGAACTATTTAATCTAAACAAGCCCATAGGTTATTATTTCCAAACATTTGTTGATTCAAAATAGATCTCATGATTACCAATAATAGTGGAAACAAAACCCATTCTAGATCTTTATAGTGTTATGTAATAGTTAGTGTTTATTTAAGGTCTTCTAAAATATAAAACAGCCGGCCAGCTTATCTTATAGTAAAAAACAAAGAAACATGCTTACTTCATAGTGTCCAGTGCGTAATGCCGTACACATGTCTTTATATTAGCAAGTGCGCATGCGTGAGTTTCTACATAACTCACTTCATAAAAGCAATTAATGACTGAATGAAAAAATGGCGGTTGTTTACGTTTCTTAATGGACACTTGGAGGTGTTGTAAACTGCATTATGATTTTTTGGTTGTCAGAGCTCTTCAGGGAACTGAACAAAGTCTGCATCTGTCAGAAGCCAACACTGAAAATGGTAAGTACAGTATAGTAGTTTATATTAACATGATGGCCAAGAACATGAGCAGTAATGGAAACTACTGTTCAAATTAATGTGGTAGTATAGTGGTTCTTAAGTCGCTCAATAAATATGACACGTTGTAAAGCACTCTTGAATAGGTACAGAATGGCCCAGAACTAAATCGCTGTATCTGTTGATAATTTAAATCCTTAAATGAATGGGTTCGGTTGAATTACGAAGCATCAAAGTAGAAATAATCCATCAGAATATATATCTTTGAAAGTACACATTTGCAGCTAAGCCACAGTAGGTTTTGTTAATCATGGGGAGTTTCAAACATAGTCACTAATGATCTTAAATCTTGTCCAATTACTTAACCAGCTGGAAAATACTAACAATCCTAACAATCTACTGTCCGCCATAGATGACGACTGGTCAGTTTTGTGACCGTACCGTTGACCACTGTGGTGCCAGGCACTGGGCACACTGGACATCCAATTATCCACAGTGAACTTTGCCATATACGGTGCTCCGCGGGGAACACAGCAATTATAGGATTGTGGACCGTCTAGTTTAGGCAATAATCACGAAGTAACAGGATTGAAAAAAGCGGCGCATGTGTCCAAAGGGTATTACGAGCTACATTTACACAATGGGGATTTTGGGCAGCGCATGTTCAAAATAAGGTTGTGTGAAGATAGGAAGGTGATGAGGGGTGATGGTTTGAATATGTGTTTATTTGTACGATAAAACATCGTACTAATGTATTATAGCTCGATTTTGACAAAAGTTGATAGCTTTTAAGATCACTCTCAAGTCCGTTTCCTGGGCAGACACGAGTACTGTGTCCTTGATAGGCCATAAGAAAGTACCCCTGGTGGGGATCGAACCACAGCTTCTTGGGTGAGAGGCGGACATCTATATCAATAGAACACTTTCACCCCCAAGAGGGTCTTAGTCGATGAAGGTGTGTAACTTAACTTCAAAACAATAATGATTACTGTATAATTAAATGGTGTGAGAAGATGCATTTAACTAAACAAGCACGCTCCACGTTAATAATGCCAAGGGAATAGCAGGAACACGACCCGCAGCCCCATACTTACCATGTCCCAGAGGACATGTCCCATGTCCCAGAGTCAAAAACAGACAAGAAACAAACAACAGCGAGCAACATAAACTACTACACACATGACTATTAATACGTTTTATCAATAAATGTTGTAGTTATCGTTTTAGTGCTGTCATCAGCAAAAGATGGATTCACTGAGGGGTTACTAGATTTATGCAAAACGTGTCCCTAAGACGAGGATTATACGTCTATTTTACAATGCCACCAGGCTATCCATGGGCGTCGGCCCTAATGAGAGTAGGTGTCGGCACCCAACGAAATGCTTCCGGGTCGTTGTATCCCTTCAAATACTTCTTAAAAACAATGCTTCCCCCATTGAGATAGCATTTAATGATGTGTATATTGCATTCTTGTATGTATTTTGAAGTTTACGCATGGTTTATATCAATTTTGAAGACATTAATGTGGTTTTGAATGATATTTTGCAGGACCTCTTTCTTGGGTGGATGGATTCAGATATGAACCCATAAATACGGCCATGACTGTGTCGCCTGGACGTTATAGATAGCGACTGTAAACAAATGAAGATAGCAAAAAGAAACTATCTAGATATGGTTTTCTGGTGTTTAAACAACAGTCATATTGTGCATAACTTTGGGAAAAAAAAATGTTAAAGCTGTTTTGTTTTCTGCAAACTCATAATAAAGTGGTAAACAGGAGTAATTTTACATATAGCAGAGAATGGAATTTCGTTCCGAGCCGACACCAGTATCAGTATTGTTAGGATGTGGGGCATAGTGCATAGACATGATGTAACCCTGATTATAGCTACCCATGTTCTTTTACGTGCATCAGTGAATAGCTCTGTCACTCGTTAAACGCCCCTCCGGGAAGATATTTAGTAAAAGTTATTTATTATGTTTTTTTTTTCAAGTAACAGTTCTTCCGCAAACAATGTCGTTCGGTCTTTTTTATAACGGTTGTGGCCAAGCGACTTCATTTTTGTTTTTAAGCATTTTATCTTGCACCCAAGCGATTATTGTACACAGAAGTAGATAAAACAGTTCAATTATAAGTTATTGCTGATTCAAATTTAAATACAGACAAAGAATGAAACTATCTATTTTTGACTGCTTTGAAATAGATTTCCGTACTCAAACAAGGACACTGTCCTAACTCACAAGTACCTGACCAAACCTTCGTGTACGTTCAAAGATAAGCGAAATTATTTTCCCAAATCAAATGCTTCCGTCCTTCGGCTCATCGCGGATGGCTTAAGTATTTAGCCGTAGATTAACCGGTTACCCAAAATGTCTTAATCTCATTACCGTCCCCTAAATTCCGGTTACCGGTATCGTTTCCCTGGTCCTGGCACGCATTTCAGATCAAGTGGTTCAAAACGGGCCGGAAAGTAAACATTATCTTCCCCGCAGGTGTTAAAATGATACCAAAGATATAAACTTAGTACTCAATCAGGGACCGATAACGCTATTTACAACACTCGAATCCGACAATATCATGCATAGGAATGTTTTGATCTGTCATATGTCCTATCAGGTCAAGTCGTGTCAGCGCTTTGAGGATTAGATCGCATTATTCTCATACAGCGTCCAAGTGATTCAGATCGCGTAAAATGATGTTGTTTGCCTCTATAATTCTGCCTCTCCAAACATGAAATTTTGATAAACTTGTAATATTTCTTTTCCGAACCACTTGTACAGATGGCTACTTTATCACTAGGCTTTATGGATAAGCGAAAGAAAGTCCAATTTCCGGTTTCGTTTACTGACATTTGGATGCTGAGGAAGCCTAAAACAAATCGAAAGTGATCGACTTTATCTTCCGGGACGATACCTTTCTCTGTCGGACTAAGATAGTTGCCTGTAGGGGACTTTCTTTAGCAAATACGATTATCTATAATTCAAATGCTACTTTCGTATGTTAACTACATTATAATTTGAACTCAATATTGAGGTTACCAGTGTTGGCTGATAATGTGTGTCCATAAAAATCTTATAAATGCACAACAAACTTGCAAAATCAATTCATTTTACCGCTTATTAGTGTAAGTAAAACTATCCGGAGAGAAGCATTATTAGCTTTACTTCCGTTTTATTCCGTTTGAATGTCTTGTGTATAGTTATATAACATACAATGTTGCATTATTTGATATATACGTTAAATAATAAAACAATGACTCTAAAACCAATAAATAACACGCATATATGTTAAGTACAGAAAACGTGGTCTGGAGATATGATTTATGTACGATTTGCTAAACATATTTATTACCTCCGGCAAGATATCATTTATTTGTGATTGAAATTTTTGGCTACTTCAAATACAACTTCAGGAATGATTAAAAGTGCAAACAATCTGAAATTGCAACCTGCAAAATATAGTCCAAATGCTTAACTAGATAGTGAAACATCTTTATTTCCGCCGAATTTGTTTAAGATAGCAGAATAATTCATCAAATATCATCATTTATAGATTGACAGATATATAAATACAGAATACGTGTTAATATTCCAGCAAACTGGATCAAGTTCTACGCTGACACTAAGCTTAAATAAATAATTAACGGTCATTCGACAAGAACACGATCTTAACTCAAAGCTTATGAGTCATATTTAAGGAATGATACTAGATTCCTGTGTAAACAATGTACATAGATATGATAGCGAATACAAGTGTACTTGTTTGTAATTTTTGTCGTATATTTTGATAACGAATGAAACCTAAGCGGCCCATTCATCATTCCAGCCATCTGTTTTTGATCGTTGCACATCAAATTTATCATAACTTATCGACAGACAAGTTCTCGTGTCTCCACTTTCACAATCATTCTTCAGAAAGTTTTTATTATGTTATTGAACTGAAATATTATATCAGTGTCTTACTTTAGAAATAATATTACATAGAAATTAAAGCACCATTCTCAAGCTTGACCAATTTATTTGTTTCTATGCAAAAGTGTTCGTTTTGGTATACTAAACGAAAAAGAGTCGGCAGGTCGGTCACAAATTTCTTAGTGTTCAGTGCGAAATGCCACGCGAATGCCTATCATTTGCCATAAAACACGCATGCATGGGTTCTTAATAGCTTACTTAAAACTATCAATTAATGACTTAATGGAAATCTTGCGGTTGTTTTCGTAAATAAATGGACATTTGTAAGTTTTGTTATCTGCTTTATTAAATGCTTCAATGTGAATCTGTCCGGCGATTCCACTGGCTCATGGCTTATGAGCATGAACACTTATTAAAAATACGGATTAATTACATTAACGTTCTTCATTACCGTACAAGAACCAAAACTAAAACGCGTCACCAAAAGGGAATTCTTTTTTCTGAAATGTGCATAATTCACATACACAGCATTAAACATAAACATTATAATGTTGACAACTTTCGCTGCAATGTTGTCAAATTCCGATCAAAATATGAGTGGTTTTCGTACGCAATAAAACACCACTTAAACACACATGGTATATAGATGGCACAGCGGTAATATGAAAAGGACCAGGATTCTTGTAATTTCTGTCCTTTTTCAAACCTTTTTCATTATTATTATTTTATATAAGCATATGTTTTATGTGTAACCCACCTTCGCATTTTTTTCAATTTATGTTTGATAATGTCAACACTGCAGCTTAATTGAATTAAGTCGATCACCATTCTTTTGAGAAAAAATGTGTTGTAAAACTGGAAAACAAACACCAATTAGACTCCGGTACGCTTTACCAGTTTTTGGTGTTTACAGTTTTTCATTAAATGCAGACAATTTTGTTTTTCAATTTAAATCCTTGAGTTTAATGTTTGAATCCCGTGGTTGCTAGTATTTTCAAGGCCTATATATTGAGCATGGAAGGATACATGTCATGATACATGGTAAGCAGCGATGACCTTATTGTATCGTGATATCTGCTTGACTGTAACAGTGTGTGTATACCGCGTGATAAATTATGTCATATATGCGACGTCGGAAGGCAACATTTTGCTTAAAATGAAGACTTAAATAAAAGATAACTTTTCTTTTACAACACCATTTTAAATGAAACAAAGGACAGTCTATGCCGTTTAAAGATCACTGCCTTCGTTTTATTACCCGGAGTTTGATATGGTGATTAGTTTCAACAAACACTTCGACAAACCTGTTTCCAAAATAATGTCTTGACAGTGCTCCGTCAGACGGCCGTATTGTGAAATAGTTTGTCGAAGTGTTTTAAAAATCCAAACACTTAATCAAACTCTGGTAAAATACCGAAGGCGGGGCACCGTAAGCGGCGTAGAGTGAATGGTGAAGATATAGGAAAGTTATCTTTGTTTAGCGTCCTTATTCGAAGTAAAATATTGCCTTCCGACGCAATTTATCACTAGGAATACACACACTGTGTAAGCATTGAGATATAGCAAAAACGTGAATCGTACTTGAAGCGCATTTCCAAGCTTAAATTGATTGCAAAAGCGTCCATTTATAAGCCCTATGTTAAATATATTAAATACACCATATATTATACTCAATAAAATAAAAGAAGGGGAAAAACCGGGAAGCGTATCTTCGTTTCTACTTTCGGTTATAAGATAGTTCAAATATGTAAGGTGCGTAGACACTTAAATACTAAAATAATATGTTAACAAGAGCAAATACCCCGCTATAAACTGGTACAGAAGTAGATAGCCCACTACATAACGGTCCAAAGGTAGAAAGATTGCTACATACAGGAACCAGACGTATATAGCCTGCTGCATATTGGTCTTGAAAGGAGATACCCGCTACATACTGGTCCAGAAGTAGATGTCCCACTACATGCTGATCCAGAAGTAGATAGCCTGCTACATACTGGTCCAGAAGTAGATATCCAATTACATACTTGTCTATAAGTTCATATCCTGATACAGACTGGTCCAGAAGTAATTAGCCCGCTACATACCGGTCCAGAAGTAGATATCCCGCTTTAGACTGGACTAGAAGTGGATGTCCCGCTACATGCTGGTCCAGAAGTAAATATCCAATTACATACTTGTCTATAAGTACATATCCTGCTACAGACTGGTCCAGAAGTAAAAAGCCCGCTACATACCAGTCCAGATGTAGATATCCCGCTACATACTGGTCCAAAAGTAGATAGGCCACTGCATGCTGGTAAGGAAGTAGATAGCGCGTTACATACTGGTCAAGTAAATGTCTCGCTACATGCTGATACAGAAGTAGATATCCCGCTATAGACTCGCCCAGAAGATGATATGCCTCTACATACTGGTCTAGAAGTAGAGAGCCCACAACATACTGGTCCAGAAGTAGATGTCTCGCTACATACTGGTCCAGAAGTAGATGTCTCGCTACATACTGGTCCTGAAGTATATGTCTCGCTACATACTGGCCCAGAAGTAGATGTCTCGCTACATACTGGTCCAGAAGTAGATAGCCCGCTACATACTGGTCCAGAAGTAGATAGCCCGCTACATACTGGCCCAGAAGCAGATAGCCCACAACATACTGGTCCAGAAGTAGATAGCCCGCTACTTACTGGTCCAGAAGCAGATAGCCCACAACATACTGGTCCAGAAGTAGATAGCCCGCTACTTACTGGTCCAGAAGTAGATAGCCCGCTACATACTGGTCAAGAAGAAGTCAGCCAACTACATACCGGTCCAAAAATAGATAGCCTGCTACATACCGGTCAAGACGTAGATAGCCTGCTAAATACCGGTTCAGAAGAAGTTCCTTACTTAATTCTTGTAAGGAAGTAAATAGCCCGCTACAAACCGGTCCAGAAGTAGATAGTCCGATACATACTGGTCCAGAAGTAGATATCCCGCTACATGAACAGACAGCTCATCAAAAAACTACTCACTGGTCCAGATGATAGGCCATCTTAAAGTTGCATACTTGGCCAGGAGAAAATAGCTTAGTGATAGGCTTCATACTGGTCCAGGAGTCAATAGCCCAGCGAAAGGCTACATACTGAACCAGGAGTAGATAGCCAATCGAAAAGCTTCATACTGGTCCAGTAGCAGATTGCCCACTGGAAGGCTACATACTGATCAAGGAGCAGATAGCCCACCGAAATACAAGATACTGGTTCAGGAGAAGATAGCTCATCGAGAGACAGGATACTGGTTCAGGAGGAGATAGATCATCGAGAGGCAAGATACTGGTCCAGGAGCAGAGAGGCCATCGAAAGGGTACATTCTGGTCCAGGAGCAGATAGGCCATCGAAAAGCCAGATACACGCCCAGGCGTAGATATCCTATCGAAATGCAACATGCCGGTCCAGGAGCAGATAGACCATCGAAGGGTTACATACTGGTCCTGGAGCAGATAGGTCATCGAAACCTTACATCCGGACATTTGGGATTAAGTAAATAATTAAAAAGAAAAAGATAGTGGTTGTGGAGAACAAGGATGGATCTCATCTCAAAATTGTTTAGATATCATACATGCACTTTCTATAGTAGGAGCAAAGTAAGTGTACGTTGCCATTCGAATTGAGACACTTACTTGTACGCTTGAACCTTGCGTATTAACAGGCACTTTAAAATGAACCTGGAAGCTTGTTGTATAACTTCGAGGAATGACGTCATATTGTTCCACTTCTAAGCTTTGATTCAGTGTGAATGATATAAGCAAGTCATACACAAAGGTGGTTCAGAGCCCTGAAAGAATGTGTCTTTTTCGTCGCCTGTATTAGCATTCTATCCGATGAAAACACGGAAATGAAAGCAGTGCTGTTTTCTTCAGAAACACTGGCTTTGTTATTTATGGCCAAGATTATTGGACTTGTCCGAAAAAATCAATTTAAATCAAATGAAAATACACACTCTATTATGTCCTACAAGCAAAGGAAAACACCTCCTTCTGTCATGACTTCGGTAATGCCAACCTACACAACACGTTTTAAGTAGGAGGATTGCACACCACTGAATATTATAACTATATATCCAACCATGAACACAGCTGCCTGAAATTTGTATTTCGAGCAATCTTGTCCTCTAGATGATCCCTTGGTTGAAGATTTAGAAAAAATACTTTCGATATTATATTTTATCCAAATATAAACTAAATGAATATTATATTATAATAAGGTATACCAAATAATTTAAATAACAACAACAACATGGTTTACTGAATGACGAATATGTCCTCGCAATACACATATATATGTAGTAATTTTAAAGATGCACTCTTACCCCCAAACAGATACATGTACCACAATTTATAAAATTGTTTTAATTTACCAAAAAGGATGAGTTCATATCGAAAACAATGGTTCTGTTGAAGGATACCGTGTTTAATTTGAAAGAACAGTGCAGAAAACACGGTATTTCTACCTTATGAGACGATAGTTGATCAATGTACATATTTTAGGGTCCACCAGTCATTTAATAATTGTGCGGTTTTCAGCTATTAAACACACGGTTACAATCACTCAAAATAAATGTCTGTTACACACGCGTATGTATTGCTTTTAAATACGAGTATCACAGTAATAATCAAAGGGTTATGAAACACAAAATGAGGCCAATTGATCAATTCAGACAAAATGAGGCCAATTGATCAATTCAGAGACCAATAAACTCGACAAGAACCAGAACCCAAATTCCAAGCGACTCTGCAGCGTTGTATTCTAGGTGTTTCGTTTCTAGATCATTTGTACTGTTCCTAAATTAAACACAAAGAATTGCATCATCGTCGCCATCATCGGAGCGGGTCTGACACTCATAAATATATCCATTCCCGAGTACAAATATATGATTTTTTGAACTTTTGTCAGATAAAAATTTAATATTCACAGCGTTTAATGCACCAAAACATTTAAACGACAAGTCCGGTAATTGAAGTTTACTTGCAGGAATCAGATATAAGGAAATTTATACCAAAGCTGCCACTGATTATACGAAAACTTCAGGATTAGGTGATGAAGGAATATTTCATTTCGTATCTGATATCTGCTATAAGCTTATGGCATCTATCATACGATATAGCAGTTTAACAGTTCTGACAACGAAACACACAATTTATTTTGAAAGATATAATTTATTGTCCAAAAACACCTGAAGATGTTCATGAACAGAATCAAGAAAAACCAAGAGGCATTGTTATGCCTTCGTTATTATCTTCTTCCAAAACTTATTCATTTTACAACGATTGTGAAACAAGTTATTACAACATTATATTAATCACTCTCGTTGACACGATGTTACGCGAGAGTGTGGACTTGTGTTGTTGGGGAAACCGGAGTACCCGGAGGAAACCCACTTGTCCGGCTTGGTAACCACAAACCAAACTCACATGCGCCCAGGCGTTACTATCTCTACACTGGTGATACTAGCACTATTAAGTATAAACCAGTCTAACACCAAGAGGGGACATATTTTGGAAATCACAATACGATTATTTAATGTGTTGCTAATTAAAGTTCTTTTGGAATGTTTGAGATGGAATCACATTTTAGATCGTTACATTCATAAATACATGTTTGACGTCATAATTGTCCAAAATAGAAAATGTATAAAATCAAAACAATAAGAATAAAGCATTTCAGATATTACATCATATGATAAGTGAAATACTTTACTCCATAAATTGACTTAAGTTAGGAAGTGTTTTAAGATGTTTTGTGATTATCGGCCCAGCTTTTTGTGGTGTTTTCTATTTCAATTTGCTATTTGCAACTTAACGTTTTTTGCCTTTTGAAAATAATACATGATGGGATAGGTGTGAGGGTGGGTAGTTAAAATCTGATTTAACTCTCTGTGAATTCGTCTTTGATTTTATGACTGTTCTAATGCGGTCACCCATTCAGGTATTTAAATGGAAGTGTTTATGTAGTGTTAGCTAATTATTTCATAGTAGTTATTATTGCTCATGTGTCTGTAGTTTCTCTTCATTTAGACTGTAAACGACAGAAGTAGCGTCTATTTATTTTCCTATTCCTGTCTTATTAAGTATTGGTTAACGTCATTGTCGATTTATATATTTAAAGGATTCTGTATAAGGAAGGGCTAGATCGATTAGAATAAATGGAAGGAGACAAATAGGTATTACAATCTATGCAATGCAATCTCATACAAAGCCGTTGTAGCTGATATACGTCCGCTGGGTTTTTGACTCGGCATACCAAACCCTTTGCTATATCCAAATGTGATGTACATGTGTAATGTTCTTTTACATATGCGAGATTTCGAAAAATCTAGACACCTTGTGAAGCCCGTGTTTGAATTGTATGTAATTTTACCGGTGTTTCAAGTACAATTTGTGTCGTTGAAAAGTCCGAATCAAGCTTAAACTGCTACTCGAAGTTTTCGAAGCTTCATCATATCAGAATGGCTTGCTTTGCAACATTTCGTTTTGCATTCATTTTAATACTTCTCATCTTCTTAGAAAGTATTGAAATGACGAGCTGACGAGATGACAGCCCAAACACTTGGCCTAACATCCAATCGTCGTTTAATGGTCTTTGACATGTAGATCTCTCCTCAACACTATCGGTGACTCGAATGATGGAAGTTATCTACGGTCTTATCAAACAAAAAGCACCCAGCTTTCCCTGATATGTCCATGTCTATTTCAATAAATCAACAGCGTTGGATGGATCGGTCCTGGCGGGAAAATGTCTTAGGTTGTATTTGAATATACACTGAACACATTTTTAGTCAACAATCATGTAAAAAAGGTCACAAAACCATCTTTACACAAAAAATATTTATATACAAAGCAATGTCTGCAAAAATAAATAGCTAATGTATTATAAAGACACATCCGGTTAATGCGTGATGCAGATGCAATACGAATCCCTAATCAAAACATATGATATTGTTGCCACTGATTTAACTGGTGGGTATAATTCTAACTTTTGAGAATTTCTTGACATATTTGCGTTCCTTGCAACGCAATATCAATAGTAAAATATCATTGGTTTGCAAAACATTAACGAACAATTGTTTCAAAATAGATGAATAAAAATGGTGATAGTGTTCTAAAGATAAATTTTGACGAGCTTAGTTAAGTCAACATTCACTGAATGTTAAGTTTTCTCATATTTTTATCTCCAAGGGAGGTAATTAAGAAATAAAGTGATTTGATTTAAGTTTGATGAAATCATTGTTCAAATTACTTTGGTGTTTAAGTAAAGATTTATGTTGGCTACAACTAGCTTATGAAGGACGAAAACATTTCGTTCTTCGACCCTGGCCTTGACATTGCAACTCATTAGTATAGGCGTGTAGGTGCAAGGTTTCGTTATTCTGTTGGAATTTCTTCTGACTGCATTAAACTTCTGGGTGACTGGCGGTCGACTTGTTACCAGTCTTTTATAGACGATGATGTCAATCCACGGTTCAAAATTGCAAAACATATGCAGAAACATGTTTGATTCCTGCCTACTTCTTCTCCTTTGCTTTGGGTAAAACAATATCAAAGGAAAGAATAAATACATTTTCTTCAGCAGAAATTGTTCATGAAAGAAATAAACTATAATTTTGTTAAAAACAAAGTAATAATTAAATTTGGTGAAAGTTCGCCAAACATTTATCAAGTTCCTTAATGTAAGTACGCATTTCATTGAAGTTTGTAATGTTTACCTATATACCTTTTGAAAATACGAAAATGACCAATAAAATAGTTGTTCAATATATACTTTATTTCTCCCACCCCAGATAAGAAGATCCAAATATTTGGCCATGCTGGAAATCCTTATCTTGCTCACTGGAATAAAATAAGGTAAAAAGTACCCGTAAGAAACTACTTTTTTATTGTCACCACGCATTTACCTCCCTTAATAAAGACCATAGTCTATAGAACCATGGAAACCTTGTTTTGTGGCAATATTTAAACTCCAAAAAGATCGGTAAACCTCGTTTCCGCAAAACACCCTAAGAATTGGGATGAACCTATCTTTCACTGAAAGCCATTGGAGTAAGGACATCACTATCCTTTTTTGAAAGACGTGTTGGTTTATATCCATACGCTTTAAGACTTATATGTTGTTGTTTTTGATTTTGTATGCATATATTTAATGACACTTACTATGTCATGGCCTCCTGATTTAGATAATTTACAAAACATGTATATACGTATTCGCAAAACGTTTTAATAATGGAGTTATCGCACATGAACACCTTTTACAATTGCTATATGTTTGTGTGACAACTGGGAGCAGTTTCGCTATCACTTTGGTACGGTTTTTATACACATTGCTACCATGAGTTGTATTAGTGATTTAAAAGATATATATTTTGTTTCAAGGGTTGTGTGCCCTTACATATTATATTTCATTTACAGGCTTAGAGCTATTTTGGTCTTAGCGTATACATATAAACAATTCCATTATCATTTGAGGATTCGTTTTCTGATAAAAAAAAACAATTTTCACTTTGAGGTGTGCATCTAATTTTGATAAACGGAAATAAAATTTGAAGTTTGCCAAATTTAAATACATTATATTATTGTATGCACATTGAAAACTACTTTTTTGTACTTGATATCAAATTGTAACGATGTATCTGCTAATGCAAATTTATTTATCAGGGTCCAATTCTGTAATGAGTTTATGGAATTACGAGGGTGATTTATTGAAATTGTGCGACATTCATATTATTCATACACACTGTGTTATTGCTACTTCGGGAAAATCGTCAAAGAGATTTTCAATTTCGTGACTCTTGATTATTTCGAATAATCAACTTTCGCTTTTATGGCGAATGCAGTGACATTGTATGTGTGTATTGTCCAGAACACAAAGTAATGTTCAAAACTTGACAGGTACGAAAATTAGCACCGTGATTGATCGACATGTCGCTCTAGACGCATGCCGGGAACCGAGATCTACATTATGTCGCCGTATTTTAGACCCCAGCATCAAACGACCAATCACAGCGTGAGTTTCGTCGCCATTTTCAATCACTCCGCCACCTGATGGGAATTCCATCGGCGTCGTATACTGTGAAAGATAGATGTGACTTGGGGGAAATCATGCGCGTCAGAAAAGTAGTTCCGATAACTATTTTTCCTGATCAACAAAACGAATCGAAATAGGGCTTTGATCAATTTTCAATTTACAGAAGGAAGTGACCCACCTTCACATCTCCTGTAACTTGATATTTATGACTTTTCATTATTTTTACAAAAGCACCGAGGCAATTTCCACCAATAGTCAAAAACTACTAAGTCATTTTTGCCATCCCTATTTATGTATTTGAAATATGAGCGGTATGATATTAATATAATGAAAATTCTCTCATCTCATAAAGGATTAGGATATTAGGATATGATATTAATATAATGAAAATTCTCTCATCTCATAAAGGATTAGGATATTTGCCTGACAACCGTGGAAATTATGATATACGAGTTTGAAAATGGCTTACCGAAGAAAATCATTATTTTAATGCATCTGAAAGTCTTGCTTTCATTTCTTGGCTTGTGGTAATAATTTAATTTAGTTTATATTAAATATGATTTTGGAGGGAATGTTTTGCTTTGAAAGTTTTTGGAACGCTTGCAAAATTGAATGAATTAGGTTTCGTTTAAATAATCAGAAAGAGTTTTTCAATATCAGCATCGACCGTTCAAAAAATACCACGCTTAACATTGAGAACTTAGTTTTTACAACTTCACAGACATGACGTCATATTTTGGTTTACTGTCGTCGCAAAACACGATACAGATTAAGACCGTTAGAACATCCTATGTTATTAAAGAGGGGCGGGCTCGTTCCGCCCTTTTTGATCATTTAGAGTTTACTTAACATTTTCCAAATATGCAGTTTGGGCCGGCTGTACTGCACTTTGTTAAAGTTAACAAAGTCTTTAAAGACATCATTGTAAACCTTTAAAGCTGCACTCTCACATGTTGAACGTTTTGACAACTTTTTTTATTTTTAAGAAATTAGATCGCAGAATTTTATATTTAAGTTTAAAAATTGATGTTTTATGTCGAACTGAAATAATAAAATCTCCGATCTGATTTTTTGTCAGCAATCTTATATCATTGGTTTGTCGATATTTACGCAAAATTTTGCTCTTTCCAAGACAAAAAAAAACAAACAAAAAAAGTTCTAAAAAATGGTTAATCTGTGAGATTGCAGCTTTAAATATGAATTATTCGATCGTATGCTCATACATTTATATATAAGCAAGTTAAGTCGAAAAAGAAGTGTCAAATGTTGTTGGAAGTAAAGCAGGTCAAAACTTCCAGAGCAGAAACGATTTGAAAATAAACGCAATATAGATAACAACGCTGTCAACTTTAAAGCTGTACTCTCACAGATTGAACTTTCTATTTTCTTGTCTTGGAATGAGCCCAATTTTACGTATATGTTTTTTTGAAAACCGTTAATATAAGACTGCTGATTAAATATCAGGCACACCGCAGTTTTTAAAATTAACGCTAAAAAAACTGATGTTTAATGGCTAAAAGCATTACTAAAGCTTTAAGAACAATGAAAATTTCGGCCGTTTTCCAAACAATTGAGATCTGTTCTATTGTGATTTGCCTTATATGACTGAATCGAAAGCATCGATGCCAAAATCAGCTGATTCTTACAAAAAGAATACTAGTTATCAAATCTGTCAATCTGTAACAGGTTCTAAACAATCGCCCATTGTGTAAAATCTTAATGAATAACAAAGGCGGAACTGACGTATATTGAAACTTGTGTTCACCAGACGATATAATGGCGTCATGTATTTAAAGTCTCTGTTATTGCGTGGTTCTTATTTAAGGCATATATACGTTTAAGGTATATGACGTTTTTTTTTCTATGGCAAGCAACATATATTGGTATGCTAAGTATGACGTTTTGTCTCTATGTGGTTCCAACACTGATAATTCGAGGACTAACGAACGATAGTAAATTGTTTTTCATGTCAAGATTTCTAACATACGCACTACTTTATGGTATATTAGCTCTATATTATGCATATTATCAGAAGACTGTTTGCTACTTGGTTTAATTTGTATCAGTAATAGTTTGACAGTTTTATTATACACTCCGCACATACAGTATGTGAAAAGAGGTAAATACGTGAACATATATTTATGCACAAATATCTAAAATTAGCCTTCTTTTCAGATTGGTTGACTTGTAAGTATTAAAATATAAAACATTTCAACATTTAAATTTCTATTGCGCGCCTTTATATCTATATTCGGTTAAACATTTCCTCGTAAACACATTTCTATGTTCTCATACCACGCACAACCAGTAAAATACATTCATTACCAAGGTAACAAAGGTTTTGATTTTTACAGTTCTCAATTGTATATAACATTAAACATCAAAAGACACCTTATTATGTCTGTTATTTTATCCTTAGCGCTTCTGAAGAGAGTTACACCACAGCCTCTCTGTATAACATCGTAACATCTTCACAAATGAAGAGGATCCCAATTCATTGTAATTTGTAAGCACTTGTTCAGAGCTCTTACCCCCGCGGCAATAAGCACATTAGTACACCTGTCGCTTCAGAAAACGATTGTGTTTCCTTGTTCTAATGTGCCCTTACATTGCGTTTGATGTGCAGCTACAGTGTGATGCCCGAACATACCGCCGGGTTGAGTTTTCTAATAGTAGCGAACTAACCTATGCTCTGTGGGGAAGGATGGAAGGTCTTTACGACTGTAGTATTTGTGATAACATGATAGTATTGCTCTAATGTATTGTGGTTGGTGTACATCGGCAGCATGTATGTCAAGAGGTTGTTCTATCTACAAGCGGCAGTAAAGTTGACAGGACACACCCTATGACCACGCCCCCCCCCTCAAAAAAAGAAGAGAAAAGATAATAATAAATAAAAATAAATAATAGTAACAAAATATTCATTTTATTTATCATGAAATTTTAGAATGATTCATTGTTAACACTACAATTCTTCATTATCTTCACGAATCTTGGTCAGTTTGTTTATGCCAAAAAACTAGGTCGAATGCGATATAAGTCGAATTGTAAAGTAGGTCATACGTTCAAACATTGACAAACAAAACATGTTAGAACCACAAAGGTCACATTTTATATTCAATGCTTATCAAACTTTGTTAAAACGTTTCCCTTATCAATTTATTGTCTAATACTGATACTGCTGAGTTCGAGCAACTAACTCGACCACTTTGTTTAATTGTTTTTGAAAAGCCTTGGGTAACCTGTTTTTTGCCCACTTTAATGAAACTACATGTTTGTCGTTATGTTTGTCTTTTATTTTATGTTTTCCGGTCGTTTATATAATTCTATCAGCGATATGTAATTGATACCACACTGTTTCACAACAGGGAAATACATTTTTTGCTATCACTCCTTGTTTTGAAATTTCTGCCAGGTCTGTTATCTTAATCGAAACACACGCTTGAGCAATATATCAATGAGGTCATTTCCGGAATGGCTTGATGTCATCAAGAATTAAGTGCGCATTTGGGAATTAATTGCAAATTAACACTTTTAATGCAGAAATAAAACAAATATTGTTTGTTTCATAGGCATACCACTTTTTTATTTTTAAGTTCGCATTTTGGCATTTTTCACGTTCAAAAATATGATACATCTCAGAGCGATAGAGAACCTCCATAGTGCTCGTGTTGTTAATTTTCTAACAAATCTTTATAGAAATAATATACATGTACGCACACGTAGAAGGCGTTTTTATAAAATTATTTACATATGCTGTTAATTTTGTTATTAAACAGATATAAAAATACGAAATAATTTGGTTACACCATTAACCCGAGGCTCAGCACCGGCTTATACCCAGCACATGTACCTCTGATATAAAACTTCTTTAATGACTTTAAAGATACTAAAATATCATCATAGAATTATGTAAAAATGAGGCATAAACCAGGATTTATAATAATTTCATGTGCTTTGCAGCTAACAGATGTTTTAATTATTCAATTTTGAAATAATGTCTGTCACTATTCACTAAAAAGAACTTTATGAAACATACGTTTTTAACTTTCTTTGTTTCATAAATGATACATCGGTGATAATTAAAACTGTATCAATTTAACTATAATTGGAATATGGAATAATAATTTTAATTAAAATCAAGATGTTTTCATTTAAGTCGCGTGCTCGGCACGTGCTGATATATTACTCCTACTGTGTTATGTAATTATTTCCGTTAAGCATTGCCTTAGAAAGATACGCGATTGCTTTTTCGTATTTGTATATTTTGATATAAACTAGGTTCACAAAATAATAAGAGTATAAATAATCTCGGTTAATTGTGTATGTGTTGTCTTATGTTATTGTTGTTGGACGTTGGCAATTTGTTTATGTGTCCATGTATAATATGGTCAGAGTCAGCATTGTCCTGTGTTCATGTTGTTGGTTATTTGTTTATGTGCCCATGTTTAATACGGACAGAGTCAGCATTGTCCTGTGTTCATGTTGTTGGTTGTTTGTTTATGTGCCCATGTTTAATACGGGCAGAGTCAGCATTGTCATGTGTTCATGTTGCTGGTTGTTTGTTTATGTGCCCATGTTTAATACGGGCAGAGTCAGCATTGTCATGTGTTCATGGTGCTGGTTGTTTGTTTATGTGCCCTTGTTTAATACGGGCAGAGTCAGCATTGTCATGTGTTCATGTTGTTGGTTGTTTGTTTATGTGCCCATGTTTAATACGGGCAGAGTCAGCATTGTCCTGTGTTCATGTTGCTGGTTGTTTGTTTATGTGCCCATGTTTAATACGGGCAGAGTCAGCATTGTCATGTGTTCATGTTGCTGGTTGTTTGTTTATGTGCCCATGTTTAATACGGACAGAGTCAGCATTGTCATGTGTTCATGTTGCTGGTTGTTTGTTTATGTGCCCATGTTTAATACGGACAGAGTCAGCATTATCCTGTGTTCATGTTGTTGGTTGTTTGTTTATGTGCCCATGTTTAATACGGACAGAGTCAGCATTGTCCTGTGTTCATGTTGTTGGTTATTTGTTTATGTGCCCATGTTTAATACGGACAGAGTCAGCATTGTCCTGTGTTCATGTTGTTGGTTGTTTGTTTATGTGCCCATGTTTAATACGGACAGAGTCAGCATTATCCTGTGTTCATGTTGTTGGTTGTTTGTTTATGTGCCCATGTTTAATACGGACAGAGTCAGCATTGTCCTGTGTTCATGTTGTTGGTTGTTTGTTTATGTGCCCATGTTTAATACGGGCAGAGTCAGCATTGTCATGTGTTCATGTTGCTGGTTGTTTGTTTATGTGCCCATGTTTAATACGGACAGAGTCAGCATTGTCCTGTGTTCATGTTGCTGGTTGTTTGTTTATGTGCCCATGTTTAACACGGACAGAGTCAGCATTGTCCTGTGTTCATGTTGCTGGTTGTTTGTTTATGTGTCCATGTATAATATGGTCAGAGTCAGCATTGTCCTGTGTTCATGTTGTTGGTTGTTTGTTTATGTGCCCATGTTTAACACGGACAGAGTCAGCATTGTCCTGTGTTCATGTTGCTGGTTGTTTGTTTATGTGTCCATGTATAATATGGTCAGAGTCAGCATTGTCCTGTGTTCATGTTGCTGGTTATTTGTTTATGTGCCCATGTTTAATACGGACAGAGTCAACATTGTCCTGTGTTCATGTTGCTGGTTGTTTGTTTATGTGCCCATGTTTAACACGGACAGAGTCAGCATTGTCCTGTGTTCATGTTGCTGGTTGTTTGTTTATGTGCCCATGTTTAACACGGACAGAGTCAGCATTGTCCTGTGTTCATGTTGCTGGTTATTTGTTTATGTGCCCATGTTTAATACGGACAGAGTCAGCATTGTCCTGTTTTCATGTTGCTGGTTGTTTGTTTATGTGCCCATGTTTAACACGGACAGAGTCAGCATTGTCCTGTGTTCATGTTGCTGGTTATTTGTTTATGTGCCCATGTTTAATACGGACAGAGTCAACATTGTCCTGTGTTCATGTTGCTGGTTATTTGTTTATGTGCCCATGTTTAATACGGACAGAGTCAGCATTATCCTGTGTTCATGTTGCTGGTTGTTTGTTTATGTGCCCATGTTTAATACGGACAGAGTCAGCATTGTCCTGTGTTCATGTTGCTGGTTATTTGTTTATGTGCCCATGTTTAATACGGACAGAGTCAGCATTGTCCTGTGTTCATGTTGCTGGTTGTTTGTTTATGTGCCCATGTTTAATACGGGCAGAGTCAGCATTGTCCTGTGTTCATGTTGCTGGTTGTTTGTTTATGTGCCCATGTTTAATACGGACAGAGTCAACATTGTCCTGTGTTCATGTTGCTGGTTGTTTGTTTATGTGCCCATGTTTAATACGGACAGAGTCAGCATTATCCTGTGTTCATGTTGCTGGTTGTTTGTTTATGTGCCCATGTTTAACACGGACAGAGTCAGCATTGTCCTGTGTTCATGTTGCTGGTTGTTTGTTTATGTGCCCATGTTTAACACGGACAGAGTCAGCATTGTCCTGTGTTCATGTTGTTGGTTGTTTGTTTATGTGCCCATGTTTAATACGGACAGAGTCAGCATTGTCCTGTGTTCATGTTGTTGGTTGTTTGTTTATGTGCCCATGTTTAATACGGACAGAGTCAGCATTGTCCTGTGTTCATGTTGCTGGTTGTTTGTTTATGTGCCCATGTTTAATACGGACAGAGTCAGCATTGTCCTGTGTTCATGTTGCTGGTTGTTTGTTTATGTGCCCATGTTTAATACGGACAGAGTCAGCATTGTCCTGTGTTCATGTTGCTGGTTGTTTGTTTATGTGCCCATTTTTAATACGGACAGAGTCAGCATTGTCCTGTGTTCATGTTGCTGGTTGTTTGTTTATGTGCCCATGTTTAATACGGACAGAGTCAGCATTGTCCTGTGTTCATGTTGCTGGTTGTTTGTTTATGTGCCCATGTTTAATACGGTCAGAGTCAGCATTGTCCTGTGTTTATGTTGCTGGTTGTTTGTTTATGTGCCCATGTTTAATACGGACAGAGTCAGCATTGTCCTGTGTTCATGTTGCTGGTTGTTTGTTTATGTGCCCATGTTTAATACGGTCAGAGTCAGCATTGTCCTGTGTTCATGTTGTTGGTTGTTTGTTTATGTGCCCATGTTTAATACGGACAGAGTCAGCATTGTCCTGTGTTCATGTTGCTGGTTGTTTGTTTATGTGCCCATGTTTAATACGGACAGAGTCAGCATTGTCCTGTGTTCATGTTGTTGGTTGTTTGTTTATGTGCCCATGTTTAATACGGACAGAGTCAGCATTGTCCTGTGTTTATGTTGCTGGTTGTTTGTTTATGTGCCCATGTTTAATACGGACAGAGTCAGCATTGTCCTGTGTTCATGTTGTTGGTTGTTTGTTTATGTGCCCATGTTTAATACGGACAGAGTCAGCATTGTCCTGTGTTCATGTTGCTGGTTGTTTGTTTATGTGCCCATGTTTAATACGGACAGAGTCAGCATTGTCCTGTGTTCATGTTGCTGGTTGTTTGTTTATGTGCCCATGTTTAATACGGGCAGAGTCAGCATTGTCCTGTGTTCATGTTGCTGGTTGTTTGTTTATGTGCCCATGTTTAATACGGACAGAGTCAGCATTGTCCTGTGTTCATGTTGCTGGTTGTTTGTTTATGTGCCCATGTTTAATACGGACAGAGTCAGCATTGTCCTGTGTTCATGTTGTTGGTTGTTTGTTTATGTGCCCATGTTTAATACGGACAGAGTCAGCATTGTCCTGTGTTTATGTTGCTGGTTGTTTGTTTATGTGCCCATGTTTAATACGGACAGAGTCAGCATTGTCCTGTGTTCATGTTGTTGGTTGTTTGTTTATGTGCCCATGTTTAATACGGACAGAGTCAGCATTGTCCTGTGTTCATGTTGCTGGTTGTTTGTTTATGTGCCCATGTTTAATACGGACAGAGTCAGCATTGTCCTGTGTTCATGTTGCTGGTTGTTTGTTTATGTGCCCATGTTTAATACGGGCAGAGTCAGCATTGTCCTGTGTTCATGTTGCTGGTTGTTTGTTTATGTGCCCATGTTTAATACGGGCAGAGTCAGCATTGTCCTGTGTTCATATTGCTGGTTGTTTGTTTATGTGCCCATGTTTAATACGGACAGAGTCAGCATTGTCCTGTGTTCATGTTGCTGGTTGTTTGTTTATGTGCCCATGTTTAATACGGACAGAGTCAGCATTGTCCTGTGTTCATGTTGCTGGTTGTTTGTTTATGTGCCCATGTTTAATACGGGCAGAGTCAGCATTGTCCTGTGTTCATATTGCTGGTTGTTTGTTTATGTGCCCATGTTTAATACGGACAGAGTCAGCATTGTCCTGTGTTCATGTTGCTGGTTGTTTGTTTATGTGCCCATGTTTAATACGGACAGAGTCAGCATTGTCCTGTGTTTATGTTGCTGGTTGTTTGTTTATGTGCCCATGTTTAATACGGTCAGAGTCAGCATTGTCCTGTGTTCATGTTGCTGGTTGTTTGTTTATGTGCCCATGTTTAATACGGACAGAGTCAGCATTGTCCTGTGTTCATGTTGTTGGTTGTTTGTTTATGTGCCCATGTTTAATACGGACAGAGTCAGCATTGTCCTGTGTTCATGTTGTTGGTTGTTTGTTTATGTGCCCATGTTTAATACGGTCAGAGTCAGCATTGTCCTGTGTTCATGTTGCTGGTTGTTTGTTTATGTGCCCATGTTTAATACGGACAGAGTCAGCATTGTCCTGTGTTCATGTTGTTGGTTGTTTGTTTATGTGCCCATGTTTATTACGGTAAGAGTCAGCATTATCCTGTGTTCATATTGTTGGTTGTTGGTTGTTTGTCTATGTGTCCCATGTTTATTACGGTCAGAGTCAGCATTGTCCTGTGTTCATGTTGTTGGTTATTGGTTGTTTGTCTATGTGTCCCATGTTTATGATGGTCAGAGTTAGCGTTGCCCCGTGTTCATGTTGTTGGTTGTTGGCTGTTTTTTTATGTGCCCATGTATATGGTCAGAGTCAGCGTTTTCCTGTGTTCATGTTGTTGGTTATTGGTTGTTTGTTTATGTGTCCCATGCTTAATATGGTCAGAATCAGTGTTATCTTATGTTATTGATGTTGGTTGTTGGTGGTGTGTTTATGTGCCACTGTTTTATACGGTCAAAGTCAGTGTGGTCTAATGTTATTATTGTGGGTTGTTGGTTGTTTTTTTTTGTCACCATGTGTAATAAGGTCACAGAGAGTGCTGCCTTGTGTAAATGCTGTTGGGTGTTGGCTGTTTGTGTACCATACAATGTGTAAACCAAGTCTAGATGATCTGGCAAGATCCAGATGATCCGTACAAAAATATTATTTCAAGGACCAGAAATCTTTTTCATTAGGACTACAATCCCTTAATCTTACAGAGTCCTTCAGATTCCCGAGTCTTTATCAAATTCATTACCCTAGGTTTTATGCCAATATCGCAATAATATATTTTATCTTTTCGAAATACGTTATCGAAAGCCTTCGAATAGTCGAAGAAACTATAAACGCAGTATGACGTCAAATCTAAAGCCCGCTATCTCTGATACTATAATTACTTTCATAACGTGCTCGTGTCTTTTCTCAGTAATGTTCGCACCAGGCTTGGAAATAAAGGCATCGGCATCTCCATAGCTCTTGGTGCGTGCCCGCCGTTACTATGTTCTTTCGTGGGGTGGAACATTTTATTTTCGCACTAAAGATAGGCCGCTAACAAGATATTCAATAAAATTCACTCCGTACCTCCCGAAATAAAGATTTAAACATACTGTTTCTCATTTTAAAATAATAATCTTGATAAATGTTTGATTTTCATTGAAAGATTAATTTTATAACTAAGTATTAAGTTCAACTGAAATATATGATTATCTATACAAAGTATTGTGGCTTGAACATATCAAATGGAAAACAATAGTGTCTGTTAAATTCAATTTGTTCATCAGCTGTATGGTATGTTCAAGCGCTGTCAACGCCCACTAAAGTATTTTAAATCCACATGTATCATTGTGTGAATACAACGTGATAAATTACGTCATAAATGCTACGGCGGACATTTTACTTCGAATGGAGACTTTAAACATAGATAAGTTCACTATTTCTTCACCATTTTAAATGTAACATAGCGCGATCTACCTCACTTACGGAACCCACCCTTCGGTCATTTACCAGAGTTTGATTGAGAGTTTAGTTGCTCAAAACACTTTAACAAACCTTTTCACAAAACGGCCGTCTGACGGAGCACTGTCAAAACATTATTTTGGAAACAGGTTTGTCGAAGTGTTTGATGAAATTACTTACCTTATCAAACTCTGGTAATAAATCGAAGTCGGAGCTCTTAAAGCGACATTGACTTCCCTTCGTTTCATTTCAAACGGTGTAGCCAAAGACAAGTTGTCTTTGTTTTAAGTTTTCATTCGAAGCAAAATGTTGCCTTTCGACGTAGCAAAAATGGCGTAATATATCACGTGGTATATACACAGACTGTGTATGTAACCTAATGACTCACATATCAGAGCCAAGTATTTCGTGCACTCTGGTCCGGTTATTTGCCCACGTTATTAAATACATTCGTGTACTGTGTAATTTAGGGACTGTAACCTATACTGATAAGTATGAAACCACAAATAGAGTATTATTTTGATTTTAATTATCGCACAAAAGGATAAAGTTTCTGTGTAGTAAGCAGTCGATGTAGAGTTTACCGGTGACCGACGGCGTCTTGTACCAGAGACAACGGAAAAGGCGGGGAAGAAAATTTCAATAAGAGTTAACGCTGGTAGTGCACGCGTACAGAAATATGTATTATCTATCTTAAGTTGTGGAAAGAAAGCTTGATCTGACCCTATATGAAATGGTTTCTTAGAATATGTATGGTATAGAGTGTGAACACTTTTTGTAATGTGTATGTATAATCAAAGATGTGATATAAAGGAATTCCCCCCCCCCCAAAAAAAAATAAAAAGGTCTGATACGTGTTATAGTTCCATTGAATTAAATAGGTGATGTTGAGAAATTTAATAATCATAGAAAAATTACATTGTTAAACACGCTCGGAAAATTGTCTACAAAAGTTATCAATGGTAGACTTAGTTCTTGGACAGGGAATCCAAGCATGGTTTTAAAAAATCGGATGGGAATTGTAGATAATATATTTGCGCTACATAGTTTAATAGAATATTTGTGAAATAATAAGAAAAAAAATATTTGCAGCTTTTATTGACTTTTCCCAAGCAGTTGATTACATTGTTAGAGTTCCCATGCAAACTTGGTGTTATGCAGGGTGAATATTTGTCACCTGTCTTATTTTGCATGTTGATATAGAAGGACACGTAATGCTACATGTCGTTGTCATGTCAGTGTTTAAGCCTATGGTTCGTATTTTGCAAAAGGTGCTACTGACTTTTAAATGACTTGACTTAAAACATGGTGTCTTAATTTCCTTGAAGTGACAATTTTCATATTGTCAATATTAAATAAATATTAAGCACCTATGTCAATTAATCGAATTCTGCAATAGGTTATGTATGCATACTGAAAGACACTGAGCTCCACTTCAACTGGAACTTTATTTACTTTCTTAGCGGTATACACTTTCACTTTTAATGACCCTTTATCTCCTATTTTCTTTATTAAAAGCGTTTCAGTATAAATTCCTTTTGCAATAAATGCACATGTAAATATGACAGTTTTAACCATTCTTTCCTGACCTTGTTTCAATCCACAGCTGTGATTATTTAAATCTGCTGATAAGCCTGCCTACTTTATTACCTATTTTTCGATGTTTTTGATAATAAACGCATAAAAACTTGCGTAATAATTGTTTTATTCAACCGAGAATGAGTGTTTATAATCTTAATATTTTCTGTGATATCTTATCATATTTTATCAGAATTTTTATCTGAAGTTCTAGTAATTTCACATTTTCTGTCCTAATGTAATGGGCATGTTAAAACTGTGGAACGAATTACAAGAATATCATAAAATGTTGAGGTGATGTGAATGATTAATTCATTTCTGCTTTTGATGACATAAACCATTTATTACCCAACATTTCATGTACAGTATGTCTGTTATGACAATTTTGTCTTTAAAGGAATGGAAAACATTCAATATATGACTAGCATATGTAAATGACTTTGACACTGTATTGTATCATTCGGCGACATGACAGGTCTGCTTTAGAAGTATAATGCAATTCTTGAAAAGTCATTTTAGCCATATCTGGTTCAAATAGATATCCAGATGTACCAACAAATGGTGACTTACTTATAACAGGTTTGTATTTATTACTTATTAGCTGTTACTATTGCTTGGCATTCAAAATAGTTAACTTAATAACAGTAAACTTTTGTCGTTTTCATCGTAAAAACTCCAAAGACAAGGTACTGTCTATCCTATTTTATATCATGTTACTTAGATAAATATTTAGTAATTGTGTTTTAACTATTGAGAGAACATTCTTTGAAACAAACTTTGATATTTTTGGATTATCAAAGGATGCCTTGGACTGATATAATACCGTCTAGAACGAAAACAACATAGAATAGCCTGTCCCTCATGAATGGTAACTTTCGATTTGAAGAAGAAAAAAAACATTATATTTGCACATGTACTTAAACTTTCGCATCAATATTTCCAACTATGACATTTGGCAGACGCAATATTGAAATACATTTTTCTATAAAAAGAAAAAAGCGCCAAAATCTACGTCAACGCCGGTGTCATAGTAAAATAATCATCACCCTGCGGGAGACTTGACTCCGGATTTCTGCAGACGTGGAAAAGTTATCAGTTATGAAGGACTGACTTGTGGAGTAATAATAAATCCATTCAATGTTGACCCCATGGGTCCAGTTTGGAAGAATCGACCGATAATTGGTCAAAACTGAAACCATCTTGACCAAGGCTTAATTAGAGGGCTTGAAAAGGGATTTTGACATGGTCAGTGTCATTTAATGATTGACATTGCAATAGATATATTTGTGTCATAATTTTGAAGGACAGAAATATGAAATGTCAAAATGTAAAAGCAATATTATTGGCATGCAGCATGGTTTTTTTGTTGTTGATTAAATTGTCTATGATAATTGATTTACGAGTAAGCATACTACAAGTTGTTCGAATGCATCTAAACTTTGATCCTATGAGCCACCTTAAAGACAAAACGCAATGTTGTTGAAAACATTTAAAGGGACTGGACTCCAGATGGTTCCAAAATCGGCAAAGACAGTATTTCATCAAAACAAGGCTAGAATTATCAATCCGCGTTTGTATGAGTTCGTTAAAAGTCATTTTACATGTTTAAAAGACCATTTTTTCTTGCCGCATTTGAGTTGCCACGGTTACAATTAGGGCATAATGGTTTCCCAGTTGATAGTGTGTATTTTTTAGCATGTCAAAGTCACGTGATAAGTACATATACATTTACCGACGCTATTTCTAAAATATCTGGGATTGTAATCCCAGTTATCTTAAATATAGCGTCTGACCTAGTAAATTTTCGAAATGTAAAAATACACAAACATTCCGTACATCAGTAATTAAGATTCAATGCATTGTACACAACGGGATCAATTTTATGTTGTTTTTTGACAATTTTTCTTGCAGTTGTATTATCTGATGATTGGTCCCTTGAAGACGTCCTCATGGGTTGTGGGCACTTTTCCATTCTCTGACTTTCTCATTTGAGAGCCCTTATAATGAATTGTTTTGTCAAGATTTGTTTTGAATGGATAAATGTAATCAGTAGTTTGATATTGAAATATGCTGAGCTATAAATAATTTTATCAAGAATCTCGAAGTCTATAACAGTATGCGCATATCACAGTGAAAATTATATATAAACAGTTTTCATTATAGTTATAATGAAAAACATTAATTTGAATTCGGTATGTCTTTAACATATTAAAAAGAAGAATGGTTTCTGAAAATCTTACTTTTATTCTGTATGTCTAATTTGAATATGTATGAATGATATATACTAGGAAAATGTCGCTCTTTATGTCCATTTGCGAAATCATTTTTATCGTCTTATATCATTATCGTATTTGGACAACTTTACATTTTGAATGGATCGTAATTTGTTCAGTGTAAGCCCGTGGGTGCCGAACAGAACATACCACGTGCTTGGAAACATTAAATCTCATATCCAGACAAACCGAACATCTGGGGAGTTTTTTCGAAGCAAGCATAAGAGCCCTAAACTTAGTTAAAGGCGCTTATAGACACCAATTATTTCCTTTAAATAAGAGCCCTCAATGCAAACCCCTTGCTGTCAAATACAATGAACCGATTACGATTCTTGGAGTCGTCAACATTTTAGACCGGATGGTTCAATGGCACTCTTGATTGGCGCGAACTGGGAAGAAATCGCGTTAATCAACGCTTATGTTCCGTTAATTCCACCAATTAAACGCACTTGGTGCCGAGAGGGTAAACAATCAAATGATCGTTAAATCAAGCACAGGAGAATGACACGGGCAGTAATTGACGAGGATGTATCGTAGAGACAAAACGCGTATTTGTTTTGTAAACATATATTTTATTGAATTAGCCTCTTAATTTGTGAACTTGAGCTTGTTAACATGGCTAAACACTTCTGGTTTCTGTGAAATGTTGCTGTTGCAAGCCGAGGGGTGACAGCGAAAAGGTTATATCTTGTTTTTTATTTAATGTCAGTTAGAACCTTTTCGCATTCACCCCTCGAAGCAGAATACCTCTGAAAACGTTCAAACCGAACAGAAAATAATATGAAATGCGAATTTCCCTTCTTTAGTTAAATACCTCAAAGCACTTGCCTGTTTGTTTTCATAACACAACATTAATTTGACAGTAATCAAGAATAAACAAGGTTTTAGATGCCAAGCTTGAGCTGCGGAGGTTCTGTGGTGCATTGCTGTGTGTTGGCAGTGTTGTTTTTGCATTGCAGAAGCATTTGCAATGAATCAAAGACGCTTTGATACAAGTTGCAAAACTCAGGAATAGAAAATTGAATAACTATAAAAAGAATTCACCTATCTTCATAATGGATTTTGTCATTTCTTAAACACGTAAGTTCTAAGTATTGATTGGTTTTGGAAGGTCTCAAAAAAATAATAATTTAAAAACGTTTCTCAGTTTCGATCGGTTCTCGAGAATCTTTAATTTAAATTTAACTTCTATTCAATTTGCT
Organism: Mya arenaria; assembly: GCF_026914265.1. NCBI lineage: Eukaryota > Metazoa > Mollusca > Bivalvia > Myida > Myidae > Mya > Mya arenaria. The sequence continues at coordinate 6,206,128 of NC_069136.1, read as the reverse complement.
TAAATCAACCCTCCGTCAAAAGAGGAAAGAAAGGGTTTATCCTGCATTTCTATATAACACAGCTATCCTATTTGAGCGATTAGGTGCATGGTACACATATACATTGCTGTAATTTCCATCAGCTTTATGACCAAAGTAGCAGACGACTCACATCAGTTTTTCAAATATAGGCAAAAAGCTAAAATTTCCAATTTCGTGTTTTATTATCTGCGGCTCTATATTATAGTAGTACGTTTCCGGTGGTCTGGTTTTAATTTCCTTTCCCGTAGCGAGCAGCAATACGATAAAACATTGTGTCACAGTCCAGAACATGTTATTGCTTTTTGTAAAATACAAGATATTGCTTTTGTTTAGGAATCATTCTGCCTCCTGTGGTCACTCACAAAGCATCAAATGGAGCCATAATATCATATAATTTTCACGGCTTTTACTGGACTTGGTCGGGGTCCAATGCGGTGAAAATAAAAGATTAGGAAATGGTTATGGGAGTTTTTGTAAGGTACTAATTGATATTACCTTATCCGATGTAATTTTAGCCACTGTGATAATGGTTTCGCATTCAACTTTCGGATACAAGAAAAAAATGAAATTACATAAAGTTTTAGATTTCATTAAATGTAATGGTTCGGGTCATCATTAACACTAGGCCAACCGAACATGAGAATCATAATGGCTTCACAAAATCGGAAGGAGAAAGAAACGCCCTGGTCAAAACAGAATTAATTGAAACAAAACCAACATCATCAACTACACAAAAAGGAAGACCAACTTGAATTTAAACCAAATTGAAATTGATCAGGAACTACTTTATACTCGTACCTTTGAGTATACAGTATTCAATATCGATCTTATCCTTAGACATGTTTTATTGATTCCATTCAGCCTATTAGCCTGTTAAAATACAGGCCAATCAAAACACTTAGTTTCTAAGTTCAATCTAAGTTGCTTATTGAATATGGCCCCTGGTTAGAAGTCCTCATCTGTGTGGCCAAGACGGCTTGTCACTGATGGGGCTCGAATCCATGACCTCTCGAGTGGGAGTTGTATATCTTCTAGACCTCTCTTACACTCTATATAACCGTTATTAAACGGGCTCCATACCGAGCAAAGCTCGACAGAGCCCCATTATTGCTTCATATAGGCACGTTTATAATTAGACTACATTCTTTCAAAAGTGACACCACTGAAAAAAGACGTAGATGTGATGGAAGCAGTATTTTTCGGTTCATAAACATTATTCATGTATTAAGCGCGTGAATGCCGGACATCAGAATTTCATCAGAGCGTGACGAAACTGCGTTCGGTAGCTTGCGGCATCGTAAACTCGGCAGTTTTCGTACACAAATGTTAACCTGAAAAATGAAACCACCAGATGCAACATGTAGTCCCCAAGTAATTCTCAATAATATTAAACTTTAGCACGAATATAATACTCGGCACGAATCTATAAAAAAACGTTTAATTTTGTATATGTTTTATTTCCGTCATTTAAAAAAAAAGAAACTTTAATCTGTTTGCAATCTTAATTTGTTTTTAAAACATGCCATTTGTAAGCCAGAAACGACGTAATATATATTTAATTGCGCTCATATCATTTATGAAGATACAAATGCCTTTTATATTATTATAATATTCGTATATTATCTTTAATGAATATATAAACAAGATATGTAGAATTCTTGAACGAAACGATTCAGCATTTATTAGTTCGTATTAAGCCTACGACAACTTATTCCGTAAGTTAAAAAGATATTAATTAAAACATGCGCTGAAGAATATGAGATATTTTTATGGCGCCATGTAACACTCACAGTCCATTTCATAGCAATGTTATTTCCTGATAGTTGCATAACATCATTATCAAATGTAGAAAGATATTTCGTCGGTATTTTATAAAGAGGTTTCTTGTGTTAATATGCTTTTTGAATCACTATTTACCGTCATGTTTTTCATAGCATGAATTTCGGACTCTTTTATGACATGTACGAAGAAGTATTTGGAAGAAAGTTGTAATTTAGATTGACATTAGGAGTTCGCCTGGGAAATAATTTCATTAATTGACACATGCGCTAGCTTTAAGTCTGATTCGATTATACACTACCTATAGTATGCAGACTATGCTGTAATAGCCATTGTCAGTGAAGAGGAAAAGCCTACATTGATGATGAAGAGATGACTTCATCAGCGCATTTTAATTTACATCTATGGTTATGATATACACACATTTTTTATATAGAAATATGTTATGTTATTGAGCTCGGGGTGAGCTATTCAGCTGGTTTGGTATACGCTGTCTTTCTTTTTGGAGTTGATAAAAGATTGCCCGCGCCCTGTAAAAGCTACGGCTTGATGCATTAAGGCACATCCTCAAGTGTAACCTAAACCTATTTAGAAGCCAAAGGATGATTTGAACCCCCCACCCGGCCCCCACCGGTTGTTGTGATGCATGCTGTCCTGTAGTCGACGCCATTGCTTTAAACTTCTCCTTATCCGGGTGATATATAATTCCAAAGAATTTCATTAACCTCCCTGCCTTGCCAATGGAAATACAACTGAACGCCGTTGCAATGGAAGAAATTGTTTAAAACTCTTCTTGTGCTCAGCAATTGTCAAACCTTAAACCGGTTACTTTACCTTTGGATGCATGCGCGACATTAGACAATGAACATTACAAAATGACTGTCCTGTTGGCATGACATTTTACATGGGACATTCAAATATAAATGTCGTGCTTACCCATTATGCTAGACTTCGAATGGGGTTATTTCTTGAACCATGGGTAAACCATAGAGCTTGGTACAAGATCACTATATTATGAATATTTATTTCGTCATAGTTCTTCAAAGCTAGAGCTACGTCTTGTCGTTGTGAAAAAATGCGATTATTCACTCGTGTAATTTTGAGGCAAAAGGTCAATGTATTGTGGCTGCCTCGGCGTCATTTTCGTTTGCGTCATCGGTGTGCAAAGGTATTTAACCTTGGCCATTGCTCGGGAACCGTACAGGATATTAAAATGAAACTTGGTACATGTTGCCAGAGACAATACACTTATGTACAGGAAGTCCAATACTGTTGGCTGGACAACAAAAAACAAGCGTTGGCGTTCTCTCGGCGTCCCTTTTGCCCAGTTACGTCAAAGTCTATGTGGAACAAGTCTTCCTCGGGCGCGGCCCGGTTCAAGAATTTAGCAAACTTAATAGAAGACCATGTATGGATGTAAAATACACGTCTTAGCTATTGGCATCCAGCTTGTTCGCAAGTCTTTGTACTGAAAAAGGTATTATTCAGCTTGTTTTGTTTTACTGTGCGTCATAATTATACAAACCTGACCCGGTAAAGGTTCACTGGACATTTTACATAGTTATACGATATATTATTACTGTGTCTTGCGATTGTGGACAAGAATATTATGTTGTCATATTCAGCCATTTTCAAATAAAAACTTCCACCGGGTCGCGACTAATCATGACCTAGATTCTGATATAATTGAAGACACTTTATAGAGAACATCTAGATAATACTCCATAAACCTTGACGAATTAACATGGACAAGCAATACACCGCAAAACAAATTGTCAACTGTCTATAATTGTATCCGTTCTCATAAGAGTTCCTGTGTATGCATTAGCAGAATTATAATAAATTGCAAAAGTCTCGTAAAACATGAAAACATTCAAAGAGTTTCTGTATATCACAAACTGGTTGCATAAATGTATCTAATCATACAATCTTATCTCTCAAATGTGGTGCTTTATCTATCATTGCGTTGGCACTTCCTTTGTGGCAAAGATTGAAAGTCTGCTTCCTTGTAGATGGTATTCGTTCATTAGGTTCTACAAACAACTGTTGTTCCTTGTGACTTTGTACTTTACTCCTTTGCGGTGGGTCATATTTCCATAATTATTCCTCAGTGTTTTAAACTCGAGTGTAAAAACAAATGTGGTTACATTTATAAGAACTATCAGGCTCTAGCAAAATCGACCTCCGTTTGCAAACAATATACAACATGACGCACGTGTTGTTAAAATACACCTCCAAGTGAAGCCATATATAAATGTGAAAGAAAACGACGTAATGAAGTGTCAATCTATAGTTGATTATATTGTTGTATATATTAAACACACACGAAAAGCGAATATGTGATATTTCCTGTCAATAATAAATCCCAGAATATGCATTTAAATATCATTTTACGGTACACTTCTCGATTGAAAACAATAGTCTTTACTCGAAAATAATTCAACTTCAAACGAATTTATTAAATGTCTTTTAATGACCTACGACAATACTCGGATTTCCATGTGGGAAAGCCAGAGCGTTATTTACTAGCATAAACATCAAACACGCTCATAAAGGCATTATTTTGCTTTAATATTTCATATTGTTCTAATTTTGTAGGAGCGTAGCAGCTCGTAGTACTAATTACTCGATGCTAAAAGCCAATTAGCATGTTCAGCAGGTGCGCGCTTCTGGGATGTTTCCTACAAAGGATTATGGGTAATCCTGCTGCGCAGGCGCTGTGCGCTTCACGTGACGTCGTACTGCTTAGGCATGCCGGGAGAGTCATACTCCTGGGACGTTAATGGCGGTTGATTCATAGCCATAAATCACATGGAAAATGAATGTTTTTGAGTGTCAGAAATGATTATTTGATGAAGAAAATATGCCTTCTTAATGTAATTTGTAAAGCAAAAGCATCCATATCCAGTGAAGGTATTTATGTAACTAGTTAACCCTCTCCAAAGACTAGTTTCCCTCATCTCAGCGGCAGGGTTACATCTCTGGGGGCTTTTATGGTTCGGATCCACCCTAACATACCTTCCACAGATATCTAACACCGCGTGCCGACTGATTACTGATCCACAGTTTTGTTGCTTACAATTTGTTTTATTGTGTTACAAACACTTACAACAGAACCCTTTCTAATAATGGTACGGTACTTTTTTGTCATTTAATTCTTATGTTCGTGTTTTGCTGGAATCTTTCCACGACTTAGTACACATCCCGCAAAAAGCAAGTCTGGTAGTCGTCTGTATAGACTACATTGATAATACAATGGAAACTGCAGAAACAAACCAACCAATCAAAACTTCTACTATGGAAGAGCATTGAAGCAACAATTACATCTTGCGTTCTCCGGACTACTTCTTTACTCGCTTATGTTGCCAATACTCAAAATAAATTACAAATGTCCTCTAGCATCAGGACGAATACCACATAGTTTAGCAAGCACGACGCAATATGTCATATCTACTTTACTAGTATCTAATAGTATTACACAAGGTAGCTCTAGACGGTAATTTCCGTGATTAGTTTTAGCAATCGTAACAACTCGGCCGTAGCTTCGGGATATATACATGTTGGATAACGACCAAGGTTACCGGTTGTCGTATTATGTTGATACTTTCCGTCTATTTCCGTACAACTTTCCGACTTGCGCCCTCTGGTGTAAACAACGGAGCTGCTTTTTGACATGTTAACTACGAAGTGCTTGCTTACTTCTACTGTTCGGAATTTGTAATCGATTTTACCTATTTTACACTATTTCAAACGCTCAAATTTGGCATTAAGTTTAAAGTAGACTGATTTGAATATCGCATTAAATAACAAGGATGAAATAACGCAAGATGTACATGTGAGAAAGCAAGATGAACCAGCCAGAGTGCAAGATGTACTAGTCAGAATACAAGATGAATAAATCCGAATGCAAGATGTACAAGTCAGAATGCAAGATGAATAAATCCGAATGCAAGATGTACAAGTCAGAATGCAAGATGAACCAGCCAGAATACAAGATGTACTAGTCAGAATGCAAGGTGAAAAAATCCGAATAAAAGATGTACTAGTCAGAATGCAAGCTGAATAAATCAGAATGCAAGATTTACTAGTCAGAATGCAAGATGAATAAATCAGAATGCAAAATGTACTAGTCAGAATGCAAGATGGATAAATCAGAATGCAAGATGTACTAGTCAGAATGCAAGATGAATAAATCCAAATGCAAGATGTACAAGTCAGAATGAAAGATGAACCAGCCAGAATACAAGATGTACTAGTCAGAATGCAAGGTAAATAAATCAGAATGCAAGATTGAATCTTAGAATGCAAGAAGAACCAGTAGGAATGCAAGATGTTCAAGTCAGAATGCAAAATGAACAGTCAGAATACAGGATGTTCACGTCTGAATGCAAGATGTTCAAGTCAGAATGCAAGATGAACCAGTCAAAATGCAAGATGAACAGTCAGAATGCAAGATGTAAACGTCAGAATGCAAGATGAACCACTTAAACCGCACACATTCGAAACTTCGTTTAATTCATTTTACAACGATTGTGAAACAAGCTATTATAACCATATATTCATCTGTTTGGCACGATGCTATGCGATAGTGTGGTCTTGTGTTGTCTGGTGCATTTGTACCGGAGGAAACCCACCTCGCTTACCGGACAAAACTTGCAACTTTGGGCTGACTGGCAACTTAAATTCTGGATACACGGCACGTTAATAAACCTGATTCTAATATTTTCTTAAACCCTGCGTCGAATAGGCAACAGGTAGCTCATCGAAATAAATATAAAGATAATTTGGTAAAATGTATCCGTTTGGCAGAAATCAGATGGTTATCGTGGAAGCCCTCACATCAAAGTGTGACCACGTATGAACAGGTTAATTCTAACAAAAATCCTTTCAAATCTCATATCTGGCGCCGGCGTAGCAACATAAGTCTAATTGTTTTCAATGGTTCCTGGAAATTGTAGCTAAGTACCTCTGAAGTTAGTGATACAAATGTCAACGCTGTAAAATTATGATTAATGTCTAAATGTTTACATTAAGACTCGTATTTCTTGGGATGTTTCCATTATTTCCGATACTGACCGAGGTTCTCCGTAAACTGATATCCTCCGGGTCAAAGGTCATTTGTTAGGGTCACGTGAGTGTCACAATAAATTTCCTGTACATGTTGAATGCAACAAGAGTGATGTAAGAAATAGTCAGACGAGACCTTCTGTTTTTAATATATTGAGGGAACTCAAATGTTCTCAATGTGCTTACAAAGGTCATATAGGTTTTAAGCCATGTTAAAAAGGGCAGGGGACAGTGTGTTACAGGTAAAAATGCACATTGTATATGCTTTGTATCGAGCTTTGAAGACCTTGACCATTATGACATTGACATAAATGGTAAGGAGTTGTGTTTAATCAAAGTAAAATAGGTATGTAGTAATAATCTTAGTATACGTTTTAATACAAAAATGAATATATGGCAATCTTAAAAATTTAATTCTATGCAGGCGGAAGGATGCACATTCTGCTCTCCAAGAGGGAAGTAAAGAGTGCCAACATAAATGTAGTGTTGCAGGTTGCAACACCCTTTAAAAACTCCTTTTTCATGCGAGTATAACAACTGTCAATAGCAGATCACTTTAAATATAAATGAAAACATCAAAGGCATTGCCTAGTTATGTAATGTCGACTAGTCTTTCAAAAAATTTCTTTGAAAAACAACAACAAATATCGACACAATGTAACTTTATTTTAGATGAAAAGAAGAACTTGCACGTGTTTGTTTCATCATGTGCTGCCTTTTTTGATACCGTCTGTTTATAACGTGTGTTTTATGTAAATATTTCTTTTTGCATTTAATATGATCCTCTTGAAAACAAAAGATGAAATGTAGCATTTATGACACACATAAATGTTAACCATCTGTCCAGTGTATTAAAACTTGGTTAATGGTGCATTTATAATACCCAAGAAGAATATTCTTATTGCTGGCATACATGTACATACCAGCAAGTGTATGATCTCATAAAATAATCAGACATGTGTATTGTGGTAACGGTTGCTGTTGCGGTTGTGTGCACCAACGACACGATGTTTTTTGCGTTTCTTGTTGGTCCTTTTGTTACGTACGACACATGGACATACAGTAGAGTCAAACTGAATGAACAATTGGATGTGAATTAATCGCAATTCGTTTGCTCTATATCGCTTGGCTCGATTTTCTCGGTGGCTCGAATTTGATGCTAAGAACCGATTTTGTTTAAGTCTTTGCAAGCATTCCGGCTTGGCTCGATATTCGCGAGGCTCGAAGTATGTTATCCGGTTTCTTGGATAACGAGCGAATGAGTTTTGACTGTTTTTCAGTGCAGAGACAGATCATTAAACAAACTACGTATTGATTCCTCTGAACAAAGACATCAGTCTTAATACACTAAATATATTTCTGATAACTTTAATTTAACTTTCCACTGCCTGTATTTTATGTCAGTGTACTTCAGAGGGCTCATAAGCAACACTTTCCTTTCATTCTCGTACATAATGACCTTACTCTATCTTTATAGGGAGTAATATAGATATGTAAAAGTCACTTTTTAGTGCTATCAGTTACTATCTTGATCATCAAACGCTTTCAAATGCTCCTTGAAGAACGCGATGATTTGAGAGTTGATAGCGCCATCTATCATTGCTCTTACCCACCAGGTGGCGTGGGGTGTTTATCTCCCCTCTTCATCTTGGTAGGTAAAAATGTCTTCTTTTACAGTAATTTCTTCTGGATCATTGCCGATGTTTTAATGATTCCTGAACATAGAATACCGGTTAAGCCAGTGAAATGGGACGTTGACATAGGAGTTTCAATTAGATATACGATGGAAGAAAAACAGCGCTTTTTTATGAATGCAATGGATCGATTTAACTCTGTATTCGAATATTCTCTACATCAACTCACGTAACTTCGTGTTGCTAGATTATGCTTTTCAAAATCAGAATTTTTGTGTTTGCAATTGTCCGTGTGCTTACTTGTATCATGCCCAATAGCTTATAGACGTGGTACGGTTGTATTTGGTTGTCCGGTTAGCGCACTCGCTTCTAACCTGATTCGATTCACAACCTGGGTGCCTGTGAGTTTGGTTTGGGGTCACCAAGCCGGACAAGTGGGGTTCCTCCGGGTACTCCGGTTTCCCCCACAACACGAGACCACATTCTCGCGTTACATCGTGCAAACGAGGGTGATTAATATAATGTTGTTATAACTTGTTTCACAATCGTTATAAAATAAATAAGTTGTGGTTCGTTGGTAATTTCTTTTTTCATTCAGGACTCATGGAGGCTCCAGGTGTTGGTACAATTTTCTTCAAAGGAAACCCAGCTCAGCTGCTTTCATGTAATTGTCCTAAATTAACTAATGTGTTGTCAGTATGGCTTCCAAAACCAGAATCTTTGGATTTGCACTGTATCTTATTTGGTGCTTATTTCATTCAAAGGTGGCAGTTTCGGTGAGGTAATTAAGTGAGCTAAATATGGTTGCATGATAGGCTCTATCATATTATTTCATCTTTTCTTTCCACTTTTCATTATCAGTGTTTGTATACCACGTGGTAAATTACGTCATATATGCTACGTCGGAAGGCAACATTTTGCTTAAAATAATGACTTAAAACAAAGATAACTTTTCTTAAACTATACCATTTTAAATGAAACGAAGGCCAGTCTATGCCGCTTAAAGAACCCCGTCTTCGCTGTCTTACCAAAGTTTCATAAGGTTATTAGTTTTATCAAACACTTCGACAAACCTGTTTCTAAAATATTGTTTTGACAGTGCTCCGTCAGACAGCCGTATTGTAAAAAAGGTTTGTCGAAGTGTTTTAATAAACTAAACTCTCAATCAAACTCTGGTAAAAGACCGAAGGCAGTGCTCCGTAAGCGGCATAGACTGTGCTATGTTTCATTTATAATGGTGATGAGATAGCAAAGTTATCTTTGTTTAAGTCTTCATTCGAAGCGAAATATTGCCTTCCGACGTAGCGTTTATGACGCAATTTATCACGTGGTATACACACATTGATTATCAAAGCCTGTAATACTGGCGTAGGAGGGTTTATTGTGTTATCTATACTTTTGTAGTCTTTATCACCGAACATTTTCTACACCAAGCTCTTTTTTGCATCACACATTGACCTTTCAATATCTACGAAACAAACAAAAGAATAACACAAAACGCAGACAAAAAGCTGAGGTACAAGGTGACCGCTGCACCTGACTTGATTGGGTGAAATATCGTTTTGTTTCAACAAATTTCGTCTTGTCATTTCAGATAAGTCTTTATCGTGTTATCAGGACCAAAAATTGCCTGCAGATGTCAATATTAGTTATGATAACTAGCTGTGCCTTTACCGAACCCCCGGCGGCTTGATCGGACAGTTTTAAGGGCTGTTAACAGATTAAGGGGTCATTAGGGTCCGTCATCGTCAGCCCACATCTGATAAGCCCACTCTTTATTGACTGTTCTTGACTGACTGGATGAATTCGGAATGCATCGGGTTAAGAAATTAGTCATAAATTATGATTTAAACATTCCAGCTTTAGTGACAAAGAATGTGGTTATTCATACTTATGACCAGTGGTTGGTATTGTTGCATTGGCCATTGCTTGGAATCTACAGTCTCCACTGCTTTCTCCGTACAGGCTCCAACGGACTGCGACTGCTATGTTTATAAAATTGCCACCAAATCTAACGGCGATAATATTGGACATGTTCTGTTATTAGAATATTAATACATATTTAGACATATTAAAATGCTAAAATCTGGCTTTGCGTGTCCTGGTCAGGCCAGACCAGGACCATTAAACTGCTTGTTTCATGTCATGATTTTTTTTTGAGTTTTATTTAAATAAAATTGAATGCATGGGAATATTGAATACAATAATCGGATAAATTTATATTTAAGTCCATAGATCTACGTTTACAAATCGAATCTTAAAATCAGTGTGATATATACATACATTTTATTTTCATTCGTGATGATTTTTAAGTTTTTTCTTTATTTTAGATGTAGAAATTCGATCTTACAGTTCATAAAGTTGAACATAATGTAGTTCAAAAGTACATTCATTGTTCAATCGAAAACCTGATTTTTGGATAAGTAAATTTATGTATTATGCATTCAATTAAAGTACATTATGTATTTTAATATTATATTTAACATGAAGTTTGATTTCTAAATAAAGGTCCAGTATATTCAGTGCTTGTACAACAATATGTTTAAAGTCTGGCCCGTCCTGGCCTGACACAAAATGCTGAGACAGCAGGCCAGGCCAGGACAGGACAGGTTTTAGAACATGTCATACGTGAATGTTTTTTTTGCGGTTCCGAAATATCTTTCTTCTAGAAAAAATGTTTGAATACAAATACACATAATTTCGCCTTATCAATATCATTACTGACGTAAACTAGACTTGGTTGATTAAAGTAGCTGTTACCGAGTTTGTTCAAATGTTTCCATTTAATTCAGATTAACTTAACCACAAAGTATGCCCTGAATAGTACTAATCGTTTCGAACTCATGCGTATAGTAGCTTTTTGCTGACGTATTACATAGTTGTCCAACTTCAGGATAGTCGCCAACACAAAGATGGCAGTAGCTGTAATTGATAAAACAATTGACAACTTTGTGTTTTTTTAATCATTTAAACACCTGAGTCTTGTATCAATGAAGTATCTGGCAGGTTCAGATAGAAATTATCAAAACGAACTATGACTGAACATTTCAAGTGGGCTTTTGTTTCAACAAGATGACAGCCGCTCTTCAATGAAACTATGTGGGGGAGCATAGTACTTTAACTTAACTCCTAAAACTTGAGTCATATAATTTATAAAAATAACTCAAAGTATTCTGGTGTTTTTGTAAGACGTTCTACGGTCTTGTATTTACCCCTGTAATTGGGTTTCACTTTATAAGGTAGCAGCCATAACAAGACGTCCGTTCTTCGTGACCAGTGTAGTTCCTTCGGAGTCATTTAATATGACTTAGGGCGTTTTTGTTGAAACCAAACCAGTTTCAGTTTTGGTTTCAAGAGTTTCAGTGGTTTGGAAAACTCTTTCGATAGTTTTGATTGAAGCAACAAATGCATGGTTTCGTGTACAGCTTTAACAACATGGTGGAGCTTTTGCATGTAGCAATTGTTTCTGAAATTCTTCCAAACAATGCTACCGCAGATGGTCGTTCGATAGTTTCTAAAACCAGTTTCCGTTTTAGTAAAACAAATGATAAAACATGTTTTCATTTGATTTAAAAGTGTTTCAACAAATACACTGTTTTTTAAACCAATATAAAACCAAAACTAGTGTAATACCAGCAAGAAAGTTATTCTTGAAAACGTGCTTAAAGCGTCATAATTATTCCAGCATACAACACAATGACATCATTCGTATACATGTGTCATATAAATCATTTCGACAAACACTATTATTATACAATTGGGTTGGACAACAAGCTAAAACAAGATTAGAAAATGGCCCTCCCTGCATTTTTCCGATTTCTTAACTAGAAATCAGTTATGAATAAATCTATAACATATTTTTTACAAAACATGTTTTTAAACCCATACTACGAAGCATGTGTGTGGAGTTGGCTCAGCCATCGGCAATCGACAATCGACATTCGATAATATAGCAAATCTTCAATGTCGAGGTGGAATGTCGATCTGGACGGAATTCTAGCTCGACATTCGATATTATATAGCAAATCTTCAATGTCGAGCTGCAATATCGAGCTGGACGGAATTTTAGTTCGACGTTCGATATTTCATTGCAAATTTTCAATGTCGAGCTGCAATGTCGAGCTGGACGGAATTCTAGCTCGACATTCGACATTATATAGCAAATCTTCAATGTCGAGCTGGAATGTCGAGCTGGACGGAATTCTAACTCGACATTCGATTGATTGATTGATTGATCGATGGATGGTTTGATTGATTGATTGATTGATTGATTGATTGAATGAATGAATGAATGAATGAATGAATGAATGAATGAATGAATGAATGAATGAATGAATGAATGAATGAATGAATGAATGAATGAATGAATGAATGAATGAATGAATGAATGAATGAATGAATGAATTAATTAATGAATGAATGAATGAATGAATGAATACATGATTGATTGATTGATTGATTGATTGATTGATTGATTGATTGATTGATTGATTGATTGATTGATTGATTGATCGATCGATTGATTGATAGCTTATAGAATGCCAAACAGTAGTCTGTTTTTAAATAATCTGAAAAAAAAAATGTTGTCATTTATTTGTGTATATGTACAATCAAGCATTGTATTAAAACATGTCCTTTAAACATGCGGATTGATTTTTGGTGCAACATATGTACCCAGATATTAAAGGTGCTGGCCAAATGTACTTGTAATTATGTGACAACGCTTAAGGCCACACCAAATTGATATTTCGTTCCGCGGATTTACCGCTCCTATTTTTTTGAAAATGTAAAAAAAATATTTTTATTTTTTTTGTGCGCCCGCACCTCCATTTTGATCGCCAAGCAGATTTTTTTCAGGTAATAATTTATTAAAAGGCTAAAAATAATCACGTATAATTTTTCTACGCTAGTTTTCGTGTTTTTGTAAAGGGAAGTTACCGATGCGTATGTGTATTTATACTGTATATCGATCGGTTTAGCATGGGTTCAATAAATTCAATCAAAATGGCCCCTTCCGGTATAAACAATGTGGCTCGAAGTTTGGAAATTAAATCTTATTTTTGACAATAAATATGTTTTGAGCATGCTTGAAGTCATTGTTGATCGTCTCATACACTAAAGGATCATTATTTAAAGTAACCATTATGCAATAAAGCATGTGTATCTGAGACTGGTAGCGATTATATTGCGTAATTAGTGACTCGTTTTGAATGGAATTCGGAATGATCAACTTAGTACTATTTTATTCAAGTCATAATACAAGGGACCAACATTTTACCTCGTTACGACGATCCTGAAGATGTCACAGGTCGACTTAACTGGAACATGAGTCATTGTTTGGTCCAAATTGATGATTGTATCAAGCTCATTTTTGATCAAATTCTGACAAAGCAACAGTTTTGAACAACTATCTTTTCACAAATAGCGATATAAACACTGGTCTGGATATACCTCAACATAAGTAAGCCCAAGTTTATCACCTTATATTTTGTTTTTATTTGCAACATAATCCGGGATTGTAATGCGTTTGTCAATTGTAACCACTGCCCCGCCTACCCCTAGCCCTTGTTCCAGGGGTATACTGGGGACAGCAGAGGCAATGGGCTGTGTTTTTACCTTTCAGGTGGCCCTGCAGTGCCTAGTGAATGTGGTTTTGTCTTCATATTGAAAATTGTCGGAAATGGGCCTCAAATAGGTATTCAGGGTTGCGGGGCCATTTGGCAGGGATTTTACCAGCAGTGTGTCCCTGCAGGTCGGGTATTTTACCCGGGTTTTGAGAGACCGGAAGTCAAAGTCCCCGCTATTCCGGACTTAGGGGGGGGGGGGGGGGGGGGGGGGGCATATACAATTGGCTGGTGCATAAAAACATCTAAATAACCAAAAAAAGTACTCTGAAAAATACCCTTGTTCTTTTTGTTGCGCATGTCATTGCATTTCCTGTGATAATAAAAACAAAATTTAGTCTATGTTATATGGAGTCTGATGTTTGATGATGCCATTGTGTAAGTGATCATTTTTTACAAATCCAAAATCAATCATAAGTTATGTCTAAATACAGTTGCATATTATGTTAAACTGATTCAGGTAGATTTATATAAGTCGTTTCAAACTTTTTACTAAAAGCAGGGTTATTTATTATTATGAATGAATGTCATATTAAAGTACGTTCTAATTGTATAAGAAATTAGATTTATCCATATAATGTTTGTACTAAACACGGATGAATAAATAGTATGTATTCCGACATTTTCCCAATGTCCATTAGAGGTTCAGTTCAAGATGGCATTAAAATGGGTTAAGGGCAATTACTTTGAACAATCTTTCTTAAGAAAAAATATATTTTTCGCTCTTCGCTCGCTTCGGTTTTTATGAAAACTGACAATTTTTTTTTTTTTTCGCTCGCTCGCTCCAATTTTGTTTGGCAAAAATCCGAGGAACTAAACATTAATTTGGTGTGGTCTAAATAATAAATAATATTGCAACTTATTTGATGTTTTCTAGAGACTGAATTTGTCTTGATGTAAGCAATGTATAGTTTTGTCTCACAATTCCCACTTTACGGTACAATGTTGTAGAAATTATTTCATAGTTCATTCATATTTATATTTAACTCAATTAATATTGTTATTAAATGACATCTAGTATTTTCCCTGTGTCTGGCAATGTTCTAATTGAATACGCTGATAAAACGTTGACTTGACTTGATTATATAAAAGAGTGATAGCTTTTTTCTCCCTCAACGAACGTGTTTTCAGATGAGTGTATTTATTTTCCAAGTTTAGAATTATACGATCTTGTCTGCCTTCCTCGTAAACGTTCTTGACAGTAATTTCAGCAAGCAAATGGGATGTTAATAATACAAACTAGCGCGTATTTTAGACTATTATGACAATAATTTCCTCCCATATTAGATTTGTTAACTCCCGCCTAATGCCGCAAAATGCCGCATTCCCATTTTAAGGCTCTCCCCGGAAGCGCGTATTCTAAAACGTCGGAAATCAACGGTCCTCCGTCATTTAGCCTAATGCACCTTAATTATATCAGTTTGTCTTCCCCTTATAACAAAGTCAGGTCTTGGAATAATGCTTGACAACCGTTAAGAGAGATTCAGTTGTGGACACAGTTGTTTGACAGCGGTAGCCACACATAGGATGATTAAATGCTGGGTATATTTTTACTGTCTCACCGGGCAGGGCGCGTGTAAGGAAGTTCACCACTGGGCATGTGCGTTTTCTTGTCGTGCTGGCGCCCTAGGAATAAAAGCTTGAGCTTGTTAGAGAAATTTGTGTATTTTTCCTGAATAATTAGTTTTTGGTGAGATACTTATGTTGTAACCATTCAATTCAGTGACTCCAATTTGGCTTTTGTTGATATAACATTTATTTATACAGTTGAACCCCGTTGGCTCGAAATCGCTGGCTCGAATTTCTCTTTGGTTCGAATTGGATGTAAAGGGCCGATTTCCTTATACTGAAGGTAAGCATTCCCGCTTGGCTCGACTTTTCCGTGGTTCGAGGTAATTTTTCCGGTCCCTTCGAGTTCGAGCCAACGGGGTTTTGTTGTATACTATTTAAAAATGTGTCCATATGGTGTACAAGTTGAAATCAATAATTTACTAAAGCTCAAAGGCAATAAAAAAAGTTTGACTAATAAGATCAAGGACGTTTGCAGAAGTCTACTACAAATCGAAAACTATCACAGGAACTTGAAAATGCCCCCAAAGGGCTATATCTGACAAATGAGAAATTTGTAGACTAGTTATGTTTGTTTAGAACACGACATTGCGCTGGTACACGTTTGTTTAGAACACAACATTGCGCTGGTACACGTTTGTATAGAACACGACATTGCGCTGGTACACGTTTGTTTAGAACACGACATTGCGCTGGTACACGTTTGTTAAGAACACAACATTGCGCTGGTACACGTTTGTATAGAACACGACATTGCGCTGGTACACGTTTGTTTAGAACACGAAATTGCGCTGGTACACGTTTGTTTAGAACACGACGTTGCGCTGGTACAGGTTTGTATATAGAACACGGCATTGCGCTGGTACACGTTTGTTAAGAACACGACATTGCACTGGTACACGTTTGTATATAGAACACGACATTGCGCTGGTACACGTTTGTTTAAAACACGGCATTGCACTGGTACACGTTTGTTTAGAACACGACATTGCGCTGGTACACGTTTGTATATAGAACACGACATTGCGCTGGTAGAAGTTTGTTTAGAACAGGACATTGCACTGGTACACGTTTGTTTAGAACACGACATTGCGTTGGTACACGTTTGTTTAGAACACGACATTGCGCTGGTACACGTTTGTTTAGAACACGACATTGCGCTGGTACACGTTTGTATATAGAACACGACATTGCACTGGTACACGTTTGTATATAGAACACGACATTGCGCTGGTACACGTTTGTATATAGAACACGACATTGCGCTGGTACACGTTTGTATGTAGAACACGACATTGCGCTGGTACACGTTTGTATAAAGAACACGACATTGCGCTGGTACACGTTTGTTTAGAACACGACATTGCGCTTGTACACGTTTGTTTAGAACACGACATTGCACTGGTACACGTTTGTATATAGAACACGACATTGCACTGGTACACGTTTGTTTAGAACACGACATTGCACTGGTACACGTTTGTTTAGAATACGACATTGCACTAAAAGTCGGATGCTCTGTGCACTGCATGAGGGCACAATATGTTTCCTTTTAAAAAGGGAATACGTCAACATAAGACAGATGGGGCGGGGTGTACGTTCATTTAACGACGCCATCAGACTATCCATGAACGTGTACACCACTGAGAGCCTCAGCAATGTTAGGGTTTATAGTATAGTGTGCAGACATATTATATCCTATTAATCATATTAAGCTAAGAATCAATCCAATGCATTCCAATTCTAGTAAAATGTTGACCTGACGTTTACGCAATTAATCAAATTGCACATATTGTCTTCGTCAAAATATATATATGTCACGTATTTGCTTCGCTGATGTAGTCCGTCCATCTGTGACTCCTATCGGGTTAATGTTGATTGTTTTATTCTAACAGCTTGCAAGGAACACGCTAGTTTGCTTCAGTAGGGCTATTTTCTTGAAATACTTAATATCTTGATATAATGATATCTCAATAATAAGTAATGGCATTAATATGATTGGTTGATTAAGCCATTGTATTTTTGAACAAATCGCATATGAATTTGTCACATACTTTTAACGGGTATTTCACCTCACTGTCCGCATGCGCAGACTTTCTGCCGGTTGAAACCATAACAGTGACAGACTAAATACCACCCTATATGTCAACTACGAACTATAATGGTTTGTTTCGAATCTCAATAGGTTTCGTGTAAATAAAATAAAGTGTAATAAACTCTCATTGTTTAGAATTAGCTGGGTTTTGAACAGTATGAATATGATTAAAATTTGACACTAAAAATACATAATATATAAGTCTCATCTTCTACTTAGCTATTCGCTAGAGGAACTCAAAATACTGTATGCCAATTTGCATTTCGATCCTTAAGGAATTATTTTTAAATGGTTGAAAGATTCGAAGGTTTGCTGTCTTTACATAAAAAGACAGATCATGACCGATAATGAAGTTAGCTTTAATAATGCACACTATTTGGAATTTCTTACATGATCCAATAACACTCTCGTATTGTATGTGATTATAGTTTGCCTTAGGCTTAATTGATATACTGTAGTTAATGAAAATAAGCCATGAACCATACAATATCATGTTAATGACCTAACGAGAATCAATATTTTCTCATGTACTGTCATTTATTATTTTATCGCGACTGACATATGTGCCCGGCTAGCTCAGTCGGTAGAGCATCAGACTTTTAATCTGAGGGTCAAGGGTTCGAGTCCCTTGTTGGGCGCTTACTTTTCTCCTTTTTACTTATGCATAATATTTACTATTCTCAAATATTTATTGAACTTAATGAAGAGGGTGAAAGGAATGCAGCTACAAAAGAATAATTAACAACTTTAAAACAAGGAGGCAACATTTACTTGCGTGTTTTCGATGTCAGAAAGTACAAAAACTTAATTAAACTGCGTGCTAATTTAACTTGTAATTTGAATTATTTATAAACAATTGTATTGAGCACGGCTATTAAACAATTGCTGAACTTTTCGTAATAAAGCATTATTGTAAGATCAATATCCTACGGACATTCAAATACCATGGGGTAAAACTTATTATTGAATAAGTTACGGGTTGTAAAGTGGTGTGTTATGAAGAGTTTATACAGCTATATATGGTAGTAGTAACTTTTTCATGTACAATTATGCACTCGATAACCTTTCTCAGTGTGCCCGGCTAGCTCAGTCGGTAGAGCATCAGACTTTTAATCTGAGGGTCAAGGGTTCGAGTCCCTTGTTGGGCGCTTACTTTTTTTTTTAAATATATCTAGAAATATCATGTTTTTTAGGATTTTAAAATATCTATACAGTTATTTAACATGATGTAAAATCTTAATGATTAAGAAAGGGCAGACTCAGCGTATCTAACCTCGAACGCTATTTATATGAATTTGCCTATTTTTCAATGTTCATTCTTTAGCAATAAAAAGCACACATATATATTTTCAATCTAACCCGTAGGCTCGAACTCCATGGGAACGGCGAAAATACCACGAGCTTCGAAAAATCATCCAATTCGAGCCAAACAGGATTTCGAGCCAACAGGGTTCGACTGTTACATAATTTATTAAAGTAACCATTATTAATGCCTATGCTTTACGAGCATTTGTCTGTGTTTGTAACTTTCTGCATCATTGAACAACCTTTAATTTAAATTAACTGAACACAATGTTGCATATATCATCTATCATAAAAAAGACATGGTATAAATAAATAAGACCATAATTATCTTTGTGGTTTCAATAAGTATCCATATATTTATTAAATAAAACTGAAAACTATCAAAATTGAACTATTAATGTCATTAAAGTGCCCAAATATGTGAAGAAAATAATTTTGTCATCTTGGCATGTATCTAGCATGTTAGTATAGTCGATCCACTAATGTTAAACCGCGTGTAGTGACTTTCACATGAAAGAATAAGCGAGTTAAACCAGTGGTAAACTGTTCCCCTGTTAGAAGGTTGATACAACTACGTAGTTAGTTATATACATGACCATGAACATTTTTTGTATTTAAGTATTGTCCCCCATGCATCAACAAATCATTTCCACAAACAATTGTTTTGAAACACTACACCTGTATACAATATTTTGTCTTCATGCAAGGGTTGAGCATTGTTGATTTTAAAAATAATAACGTTAAGTTTATACAGTCTGGGACCAATAATACAATCTTACTCCCAGATACAGCTATATATGGTAGTAGTAACTTGTTCATGTACAATTATGCACTCGATAACCTTTCTTAGTGTGCCCGGCTAGCTCAGTCGGTAGAGCATCAGACTTTTAATCTGAGGGTCAAGGGTTCGAGTCCCTTGTTGGGCGCTTACTTTTTTGAAATTATCTCCCGAACTACGATTTAAATGATTTATTTAATGGAAATGCTGAATGTATCATATAGTATTGCCGACAATGTGATATAAAATCCAGTTTTACCTTATTCAACGCAGGTAACAAATGAAAGCAGTCATAACAGTCATCCCATTGCCAATCTGTCCCTCAGTCGGTGGAGCCTCAGATTTTTAATTTAAGGGTCGGTGGCACTTCGTTAAATTAAGGTAGATGAAGAAAAGGAATAACGATAACACTATTAAAAGCAAAAAAAAAAAGAAATCAAAGCGTTTTTAGAACAAAAAGTCTACATTTACTTTCACGTTTTTGATAAAAGAAAATTAGTTTTTATCAAATCATGTTAATTTAAATAATTTTAGCTTACAATATCATTTAATGTAGAGCGATTTTTTAAGGTTTCGTTATAAATTATGAGATCAATTACTATTTTATTTACATACTACTATCATTGAACACAGTCACGAGTTTCCTTACGTTAAGTTAGTTGTATAGATAATAAAGGAAGGATCTGATGTCAACAACTGTACCCACCGAGATAAAACGAGAATCAATATATCCTCATGTGCTGTCATTTAATAATGTATTATACGATATAATTGTGCCCGGCTAGCTCAGTCGGTAGAGCATCAGACTTTTAATCTGAGGGTCAAGGGTTCGAGTCCCTTGTTGGGCGCTTACTTTTTTAAAAGATATCCCCGAGCATCGATTTAAATGATTTATTTTTAATGGAAAAAACTTAATATATAATAAAGTATTTACGACAGTGTAATTTAAAATTCAGTTTAACATTGCCTCATGCACATAATAAATGAAAGCAGTCATACATGATTTGGTTCAATCTATTTCATCCTAGCTAAAGAACTTCAGCGAACACGTTATATATTACCTTTTTGGATGTGTTCGCTGAAGAGAACGCCGTATCCAAACCCTACCAGAATTCGTGACATTTTATGTGACGCTGTTATTTCACTTGTATGCATTGTACATACAAAATAACTGTATCCTCAGGTAAATGAAGTAAAATGTAGTTCACAAACACATTTTCAACGCTTTAAAGATAGTTGATTTAGCATTTTAATAAATCCTATTACAAGCATTCCTTTACTAGGTCATAGTTGTGTTCAAATTTAATCACGTGACACCAAGATTTTCAGAAAATACCCATGTGACCTCACAAATGTAGTGTTTATTTTGCTGTTATTTTTTCTATTTCGAATAATTAGTAAGTAACTAATAACAAATTTGGAATAAATCAATTGTTTTCACTTATCAAAAGGTATTTTCAGCCTTACTGCAATTGGATTCAACTAAATGTGAATCCGATTCTATAAATATAATCCATCGACGTCATCATGGTCATGTGATTGCATTGCATCATCACACTCAATTGATTCTGGTTGACTTGACTATGGGGGTTACGCCATAACTTTAATGTGTTGTAAACATCAAATTAATAAATATCAACATTAAAGTTATGGAAGCCAGAACTAATTTCATCCCAATGTCAATCTGTCTATCTGAAGCATTGCTTTAATTACATTAAACTCTAATTACTAATGATGCAACAATAAATAGCTTAACATGGGACTCCAAGTCACGAACCTCAGTTTAAAAGTCTGATGCTCTACCGAGCGAGCTAGCCGGGTACATAGCAGGAATCTGGGTGTGTGTTTTCGCCAGAGTCTATTGGCTGCATCAATGCAATGTTATTCCGAAGAGAATAATTTCGATCCAAAGTAGTAGTTTTGCTCCAACGATGATTGTTATCTGAAACGTTGCTCAGTCGAATGGAGAGCATGAAAGATGTAGGGAGCAGTCATGGTTAAATGGAGGTCGGCCAGGCTCCTTGAACGGCATCTCGGTTCTGGTTGCAGGCTGCACACATCCAAAGGAGGCCTATAGCCCTTTAACATATAATCGGAAGATTACCCTTGTGTCATATGAAACACGAATTCATATTAACGGCTATATACTTTTGTATCCAAGGAGAAAATATTTCAGCTTTCGTTTATTTTCCCCATGTTTAGTTTAACATACCGACTGTTTCAAATGTACAATAAGAAGTAACATAGAAGAAGAAAGAAAAAGAATGTTTATTCAAAAACAACATACAACACACTACATATTTGAAATAGGCCAATATGACCCTTGATCAAATTATTGCATAACATAATACAATAGCTAATGTATACATGCACGGCGAAGCATATTTAATTATTTATAAATAGGTTTATCTATATCACAATGTTAACAACTGTATCTGTATGATTCAATATACTTTTCTAAGTACATCAACTTTGAAATATTTTCTCTGTTGTATACCCATTATAGGGAATACTTCCGCTTGTATATACATATTTAATAACGAGCAAATGGCCCATGATCGAAGTAAAGAAAAATAAATAAAATCAATTAAGTTCTTAAACAAATGGACAAATCATAAGACACTAACTGTATTCAGCATACCAATATGATAATAATATAATGTTTATAACCTTAATAGTGAATAAAGATTTTGATGAAACTGGTTAAATATTTTGGTCGACCAGCATTAAAATAAAACAAACAATTTAGGTCTCCCTTAATTTGCCTGGATTAGGGTGTGTGTCTTTCTTATATCAAAAGCATTAAAGATAAATACAGCTAATTTCCTCACCACATTTGCGTTGTTGGATTTTAACAATTGAATAGTTTTGAACATACTTGGTCTTTCTCTATAGTAACGCTTGATATATTTACATCGTATATCATTATACAATATGCATTCAAATAAGAAGTGGTGTCTGTCTTCGAACTTATTACATGTAGCGCATAACCGTTCTGCTCTTGGCACGTTTCTCCATCGACCAGTCTCAATACCGAGCCGGTGTGAAGACGAACGTAATTTTGTAAGTGCTATTCTATACTTCTGAATATTGACTTGTTTAAGATATGACTGCATTTCAAAATTTGCTAATACTTTATAAAAAGTTGCTCTAGTTGAATTTTCTAATCTGCTATACCAAGTTTGAATAAAAGTATCCTTAACTCGACGCTTAAATATGCTAAGAAATTTATTAATGTTACCAACACCCTGTGCAATCCAAACGTTTTGAAAACCGAATGTGCATAACATGTTTTTCACCATAACCGCCCAGTTGTTTTTACCAGGATTATTTTCAATTTCAATTAACATGCTTTTATATATAATACTTATGTACTTTCGTTCACTACACAGGCGCGTAGGAGCTGGGGCCGCAGGGGCGGCGACCGCGGCCCCAATATTCTGGCTAGTAACGGTAGTACAGTGTAATATCTTAAACCAATATTGCAATATAACTGTTAATTTCATCAAATAAAAATCATAGCTTTAGCTGTAATTTTATGGCCCCAGCTGTATTTAAAAGTATAAATGAAATACAGCAGTCATAAATAACAGTTGTTGCTATATTAATAGATGCAGTCAAACCTCATTGGCTCGAATTCCCAGGGACCGGCGAAAATACGTTAAACTTTGGGAAATTCGAGCCAAGCTGGAAGTTTTACATTCTGTAGAAGAAAATCGGTCCTAAAATACAGTTCGAGCCAACGAGAATCGAGCCAAACGATTTCGAGCCAACGGGGTTCGACTGTATAGCTTATGGCGTACCAAATGGCTTAAACGTGTGCTCACCAGTATTAAAGTATTACAATATAACTACAGTCTTGGATAGCAATAATAGTTATAGTCATAAAATACAACAGTATGTTATAAATATGTTGAAATTATATGGCGTTTCAAATGGCTAAAATTGTCCATGTGACTACAATGACCTATCAAATATAGCTACAGCTGAATATGTATGGATATAGCTGTAATCTATAACTGTTCTTTTTTCCGAAGTATACACACAACTATAAAATACAGTTGACACTATTATACCAGAAATACATCTACATCTGTATATTTACAACAGACTGTTTTTAATTCACTGCTATGGCTATAAATTTATATCTACAGTAGTAATTTCAGACTGTTATTGAATTTCATTAGCTACCATTCTCATTCATAAGAGGTTTTATAATAATAAATGTACTCATAGCATCATCACTCTGGTGAACGAGGATGGTAACTACGTAATACTGGATATAATCATTAATTTAGTACCCACATTTTTTATTTAAAAAAATTCTCCTTTGATGCTATTTTTTATACGCAATGAGTGATTACCGCATACAACACCATAATAACAGAATTAAAAGATTGAGTCGAGAATGGAGTCCTGTATAGAGACTGACACGAGCCCGTACGTATTATGGACATCGCCATGTAATCCCTAATGATAGATGGGTATGAGCTTCGTCCCGCCCATTAACACACAATATCCCGAAATGGTGAAGTTTTATTCGATTATAAAATTCAAAACATTATTTGCAGTCGTTTGGAAACTTGACGCCATGGAGTCGCAGCTTTAAACCATTGTGTTTTATTTTCTTGATTTAAAATTTTGCAAGCATGTTACGTTCATTGAGGCGTAACGGATTATCCCGTTTTTGCATAAATGATGTTACGGTTTGGGAAATGATATGAATACATTAAATGAGAAGTGTGAATGAAATATCTTTCTCGCTCATTACTTAGCAGCCCATCAGGAGAATGACTTCGCTGGTTATAAATATGGGGAGAGATTTGATTTAATTTTCAATTTCAAATTACACATGAAATATTGCATTTAAATGCGCTCCGTGGTGCCTATACCCGACTAAGCACATTCATTACAGTGATTAAGTAACTCTACCAGGGCTTCATTACTCCACTTCATGAATAATAAATAAGAGAAATCACTCCAAGTTTTCTTGAGCGTTAAACGGTTCGGATTTGTTTTAATTATAACTCTTAACTCCAAGTTAGAAATTGGTTTCTGAAATTACATAAATGGTTGAAATTTTATTAATGTTAGTACAATTTCAATGGCTAAACAAAATGTATTGCTGCCCCGTCCGTTATTCGAATTAATTCTACGGTAAAATAAGTAAAATATTTTATAACAAAATGTGATTAAAACAAATGTATATGTTCTTATCATTTTCCTAAATAAATGACAAATTTAAATGGGTGGCAACGATCTCCATACGTAGGAATTCATACTCGGATTTAACATTGTGTTTATCATAACATTTGTTAATGGCTGATCCCTTTATTCTTGAAAACGGGAGCGTTCTAGCGGAATCATCCCTAATTGAAATATATTACTAAAATTTTGATTTATTTGTGATTTATTCCGGATTTATTGGGTGCCGACGTCATTTGGAAACCATTAGTTGTGACGGCGAAATTCGCTTCCCGGATATTGCCTCATTTGGAGAAGATTGCCGTGAAATACGAGCTGTGGATATTGAGAATAAATTCTGATTGGGTGTGAATTATTTATTGGCATTGTTTAATCTACGAATGTTTCCAAATCGTGCAATAACAAAGTGGCTGATCAGAATGTTATGTTGTGCTATGGACTGCGTATTATGAAAGCGCCCGTGCTTTTTACTGTGCGCATTCTTATAAAATATACTTGAAGTCAATAGCCGTAATATGGTAACGGAGTGTTTATACAATTGGTTATGCACCAGTCATTTGTAACCACGGCCCCCAGGTCCGGGGGTATACCGGATATAGCCGGGGAAATGGGCCGTGTTTTTACCTTTCAGGTGGTCCCGCAGTGCCGGGTGAATGCGGAGGTTTTGTCTTCGCTTTACATACAGCGGGGAATGGGCCTTACCTAGGGTCCCTGGGGTGCGGGGCATTTGCGGAAATTTTACCATCTGCTTGTCCCCCGCAGGGCGGGGATTTTAGCCGGGGTTGGCTGGACCGAAAGTCAAAGTCCCAGCTATTCCCCGGACCTGGTGGCGGGGCGTGGTTACAATTGACTGGTGCATGAAATGCAAATAATACAAAACTGTGTCGTACAGTTTATTCTTATATGTAAATATAGACTTATATGGAAATGTGAGTAAAAGCTGGACAGGGCTGGTATTCAATATTGGTCTTAACTGGACCTGAGAACGATATAGCTAATCGGATTACTTGTTATTAATAACTGACAAACAGAGTGAATGAAGTCAATGATGTATGACCATAATAATAACTGACGTCGCATATTGAATACCACCCCTGAAAATAACAAAACAAAAACACATACTGCTTGCAATTTTAAACATTAATGGCATTTACTGTTGCTGAAATTAAACCGTTTTATTACTCAACGTAGACTCACAACAACGTGTACACTATTAATTTTATTATATTTGGGCGATTCTCGGAAAAATCCCCAAAGCATTAACCAAACTGAACGAAGCCCCCTGAAAGGAATGCCTAATCCCTTAAATCCCTTCCATGATGTGATGTTCGCGGGGAAGATTAAAGGGATCAAAATAACATCATACTTATTGGTTTATTGCGAGTGGGATTAGCTCCGTAATAAACACTATTTCCTTGAATTAGCTGCAAATGCAATAAAACACTATTTACTTGTCATTTAAAATTGGAGTAAATGTTCTATTTTGGTGTTACATTAAAAGATATTGTGGTAAAAATGCATACCAGATGTTGCTAAAACACAAACGTCAAGAGTAAGTACGGTGGAAGAAAAAAGTTATTACGATCCATAAACACCGGCAAAAATTAATAATGCAGTGTGTGTATACCACGTGATAAATAACGTCATACATGCTACGTCGGAAGGCAACATTAGGCTTGGAATAAAGACTTCAAACATAGATAACTTTTCTTCTTCTTTTTCCTCACCATTTTAAAGAAACAAAGGGCAGTCTATGCCGCTTAAAGAGAATCACATACACTGAAATGGTATGCATTGAACAACACACGAAACATATCAAGGCAAAGCAGTTCTCGATCTTGGTGGTGGTATGTAAGCTTATTTATACTCGCACTCGTGCATTGCCCATTCGGCGAGTGCTCCGATAAGATTTTTAGTCATTTTAGGTTTTTGGAGCATAGTGCACAAACAGAATGTAACCCTGGTTAGAGCTACCTTGGTTCTTCAACGTGCACCAGTATATAGCACTATCACCCGGTACCCCTATTTAACATCCCTCCCGGAAGACGATTAGTACTTTTTAGTGGGGCGGCCGGGAATCGAACTTGCGATCCCTGGATTAGCAGTCAAGTGTGTTACCAAAAGAGCACGGATGCGCTACGTTTTCGATCTTTTCTATCATTTTCTTCATGTAGGTATGCCTCAGCAAATCCATTCAGTCTATTGGTCAGCTATTTTTACTGTCCAATCATAACTCTCAGATTCTACCCTTCATAGAGAGTTAGATCTACGGTGGTTATTGAGTACGGCCAAACGACATACAGTTATATACACAGTCCTCCCAAAACGAGTCGTATGGTGATACTTGACATATGTCAATAGTTTTCTCTTAAAAGTTATTTAGGGAAACATACTAAAATATGTTGCAATGATAGCTAAATAGTTCATTCCTTTATGTATGCGTATTGCTTGATGTTTGCATATTGCTTGATGTATGCATATTGCTTGATGAAATGCTTGACGGTATGCGTATTGCTCGATGTACACGTATTGTTTGATATATGCGTATTGCTTGATGTACGCGTATTGTTTGATATATGCATATTGCTTGATGAAATGCTTGACGGTATGCGTATTGCTTGATGTACACGTATTGATATATGCGTATTGCTTGATGTACGCGTATTGCTTGATGTTTGCATATTGCTTGATGTATACATATTGCTTGATGTAATGCTTGACGGTATGCGTATTGCTCGATGTACACGTATTGTTTGATATATGCGTATTGCTTGATGTAATGCTTAATGTACGCGTATTGCTTGATCTACGCGTATTGCTTGACGTATGCGTATGGCTTGATGCATGCGTATTGCTTGATGTATGTGTATTGCTTGATGTATGGGTATTGCTTGATGATGTATGCGCAATGCTTGATGTATGCGTATTGCTTGATATATGCTTATTGCTTTATGATGTATGCGTATTTCTTGATGCATGCGTATTGCATGATGTAATGCTTGATGTGTGCGTATAGGATGCGTATTGCTTGATGTATGTGTATTGCTTGATGTATGGGTATTGCTTGATGATGCATCCGCATTGCTTGATGTATGCGTATTGCTTGATGTATGTGTATTGCTTGATGTATGCGTATTGCTTGATGTATGTGTATTGCTTGATGTATGGGTATTGCTTGATATATGCTTATTGCTTTATGATGTATGCGTATTTCTTGATGCATGCGTATTGCATGATGTAATGCTTGATGTATGCGTATAGGATGCGTATTGCTTGATGTATGTGTATTGCTTGATGTATGGGTATTGCTTGATGATGTATGCGTATGGCTTGATGTATGCGTATTACTTGATGTGTATGCGTATTGCTTGGCGGTATGCGTATTGCTTGATGTATGCACATTGCTTGATGTATGCGTAATGCTTGATGATGTATGCGTATTGCTTGATGTATGCGTATTGCATGACTTGTTGCGGCGGGTATGTTGGAACATCGGACCGTGCACGACTTAAATGGTACGCATACAATAACGATTAAGTTTAATTGAAGTATATCTTATATTCCAAATGTATAAGTGTGTATGTTTTTACAATAATGCTTAAAGTTTTTAAAAACATATAAACAATATCTGACTATCATAAGCAGGCGGAATAATAAACATGCAGAAGTTTTCTGACAAAAATGACTGTATATTGAACTGCAAATTAAAACCCTATTCTACACCTACTTTACCGGATTGGTGGGACGGGGTGGTGCTATAAACCCCATGTTGTAAAACCCTACTCTACATCTACTTTACCGGATTGGTGGGACGGGGTGGTGCTATAACTCCCGTGTTGTAAATCCCTACTCTGCATCAACTTTACCGAGTTGGTGGTACGGGGTGGTGCTATAACCCCCGTGTTGAGAAACCCTTCTCTGCATCTACTCTACCGGATTGGTGGGACGAGGTGCTGCTATAACCCCCGTGTTGAGAAACCCTACTCTACATCTACTCTACCGGATTGGTGGGACGGGGTGCTGCTATAACCCCCATGTCGTAAAGCCCTACTCTACATCTACTTTACCGGATTGGTGGGATGGGGTGGTGAAATAACACCCATGTTGTAACCCCCTACTCAACATCTACTTTACCGGATTGGTGGGACGGGGTGGTGCTATAACCCCCATGTTGTAAACCCCTACTCTACTTCTACTTTACCGGATTGGTGGGACGGGGTGGTGATTTAACCCCCGTGTTGTAAAACCCTACTCTACATCTACTTTACCGGATTGGTGGGACGGGGTGGTGCTATAACCCCCATGTTGTAACCTTACTTTACATCTACTTTACCGGATTGGTGGGACGGGGTGGTACTATAACCCCCATGTTGTAAACACCTACTCTACATCTACTTTACCGGATTGATGAGACGGGGTGGTGCTATTACCCCCATGTTGTAAAACCCTTCTCTACTTCTACTTTACCGGATTGGTGGGATGGTGAAGTGATATAACCCCCGTGTTGTAAAACCCTATTCTACATCTACTTTACCGGATTGTTGGGATGGGGTGGTACTATAACCCCCATGTTGTAAATATCTACTCTACATCTACGTTACCGGATTGGTGGGATGTGGTGGTGCTATAACCGCCATGTTGTTAAACCCTACTCTACATCTGCTATAACCCCCAATGTTGTAAAACCCTACTCAACATCGACTTTACCGAATTGGTGGGATGGGGTGGTGCTATAACCCCCATGTTGTAAAACCTTACTCATCATCTACTTTACCGGGTTGGTGGGACGGGGTGGCGCTATAGACCCCCATGTTTTTTAAACCCTACTCTTTATCTACTTAACCGGATTGGTGGGACGGGGTGGGTCTAAAATCCCCCTGTTGTAAAACCCTACTCTATATCTACTTTACCGGATTGATGGGACGGGATGGTGCTATAACCCCCATGTTGTAAAACCCTACTCTACATCTACTTTAACGGATTGGTGGGATGAGGTGGTACTATAACCCCCATGTTGTAAATATCTACTCTACATCTACTTTACCGGATTGGTGGGACGGGGTGGTGATATAAAACCCATGTTGTAGACCCTACTCTACATCTACTTTACCGGATTGGTGGGATGGGGTGGTGCTATAACCCACATGTTGTAGACCCTTCTCTACATCTACTTTACCGGATTGGTGGGACGGGGTGGTGCTATAACCCCCATGTTGTAAACCCTACTCTACTTCTACTTTACCGGATTGGTGGGACGGGGTGGTGATATAACCCCCATGTTGTAGACCCTACTCTACTTCTACTTTACCGGATTGGTGGGACGGGGTGGTGATATAACCCCAATGTTGTAAAACCCTACTCTTCATCTACTTTACCGGATTAATGGGACGGGGTGGTGATATAACCCCCATGTTGTAAAACCCTACTCTATATCTACTTTACCGGATTGGTGGGACGGGGTGGTGATATAACCCCCATGTTGTAGACCCTACTCTACATCTACTTTACCGGATTAATGGGACGGGATGGTGCTATAACCCCCATGTTGTAAAACCCTACTCTATATCTACTTTACCGGATTGGTGGGACGGGGTGGTGATATAACACCCATGTTGTAAACATCTACTCTACATCTGCTTTACCGGATTGGTGGGATGGGGTGGTGCTATAACCTCCATGTTGTAAAACCCTACTCAACATCTACTTTATCGGATTGGTGGAGTGGGGTGGTACTATAATCCCCATGTTGTAAAACCGCACTCTACATCTACTTTACCGAAGTGGAAGGATGGGGTGGTGTTATAACCCCCATGTTGTAAAACCCCACTCTACATCTACTTTACCGAAGTGGAGGGATGGGGTGATGCTATAAACCCCTTGTTGTAAAACCCTACTCTACATCTGCTTTACCGGATTGGTGGGACGGGATGGTGCTATAACCCCCATGTTGTAAAACCCTACTCTACATCTGCTTTACAGGATTGGTGGGACGGGGTGGTGCTATAACCCCCCTTGTTGTAAAACCCTCTCTACATCTACTTTACCGGATTGTTTGGACGGGGTGTTGCTATAACCCCCCATGTTGTAAAACCCTACTCTACATCTACTTTACCGGATTGGTGGGACGGGGTAGTGATATAACCCCCATGTTTTAGACCCTACTCTACTCCTACTTTACCGGATTGGTGGGACGGGGTGGTGATATAACACCCCTGTTGTAGACCCTACTCTACTTCTACTTTACCGGATTGGTGGGACGGGGTGGTGTTATAACCCCCATGTTGTAGACCCTACTCTACTTCTACTTTACCGGATTGGTGGGACGGGGTGGTACTATAGCCCCCATGTTGTAGACCCTACTCTACTTCTACTTTACCGGATTGGTGGAACGGGGTGGTGATATAACCCCCATGTTGTAGACCCTACTCTACATCTACTTTACCGGATTGGTGGGACGGGGTGGTGATATTACCCTCATGTTGTAGACCCTACTCTACATCTACTTTCCCGGATTGGTGGGACGGGGTGGTGATATAACACCCATGTTGTAGACCCTACTCTACATCTACTTTACCGGATTGGTGGGACGTGGTGGTGATATAACCCTCATGTTGTAGACCCTACTCTACATATACTTTACCGGATTGGTGGGACGTGGTGGTGATATAACCCTCATGTTGTAGACCCTACTCTACATCTACTTTACCGGATTGGTGGGACGTGGTGGTGATATAACCCTCATGTTGTAGACCCTACTCTACATCTACTTTACCGGATTGGTGGGACGTGGTGGTGATATAACCCCCATGTTGTAGACCCTACTCTACTTCTACTTTACCGGATTGGTGGGACGGGGTGGTGATATAACCCCCATGTTGTAGACCCTTCTCTACATCTACTTTACCGAATTGGTGGGACGGGGTGGTGCTATAACCCCCATGTTGTAAAACCCTACTCTTCATCTACTTTACCGGATTAATGGGACGGGGTGGTGCTATAACCCTCATGTTGTAAAACCCTCTCTACATCTACTTTACCGGATTGTTTGGACGGGGTGTTGCTATAACCCCCCATGTTGTAAAACCCTACTCTACATCTACTTTACCGGATTGGTGGGACGGGGTAGTGATATAACCCCCATGTTTTAGACCCTACTCTACTCCTACTTTACCGGATTGGTGGGACGGGGTGGTGATATAACACCCCTGTTGTAGACCCTACTCTACTTCTACTTTACCGGATTGGTGGGACGGGGTGGTGTTATAACCCCCATGTTGTAGACCCTACTCTACTTCTACTTTACCGGATTGGTGGGACGGGGTGGTACTATAGCCCCCATGTTGTAGACCCTACTCTACTTCTACTTTACCGGATTGGTGGAACGGGGTGGTGATATAACCCCCATGTTGTAGACCCTACTCTACATCTACTTTACCGGATTGGTGGGACGGGGTGGTGATATTACCCTCATGTTGTAGACCCTACTCTACTTCTACTTTCCCGGATTGGTGGGACGGGGTGGTGATATAACACCCATGTTGTAGACCCTACTCTACATCTACTTTACCGGATTGGTGGGACGTGGTGGTGATATAACCCTCATGTTGTAGACCCTACTCTACATATACTTTACCGGATTGGTGGGACGTGGTGGTGATATAACCCTCATGTTGTAGACCCTACTCTACATCTACTTTACCGGATTGGTGGGACGTGGTGGTGATATAACCCTCATGTTGTAGACCCTACTCTACATCTACTTTACCGGATTGGTGGGACGTGGTGGTGATATAACCCCCATGTTGTAGACCCTACTCTACTTCTACTTTACCGGATTGGTGGGACGGGGTGGTGATATAACCCCCATGTTGTAGACCCTTCTCTACATCTACTTTACCGAATTGGTGGGACGGGGTGGTGCTATAACCCCCATGTTGTAAAACCCTACTCTTCATCTACTTTACCGGATTAATGGGACGGGGTGGTGCTATAACCCTCATGTCGTAAAACCCTACTCTATATCTACTTTACCGGATTGGTGGGACGGGGTGTTGATATAACACCCATGTTGTAAACATCTACTCTACATCTGCTTTACCGGATTGGTGGGATGGGGTGGTGCTATAACCTCCATGTTGTAAAACCCTACTCTACAACTGCTATAACCCCCATGTTGTAAAACCCTACTCAACATCTAATTTATCGGATTGGTGGAGTGGGGTGGTACTATAATCCCCATGTTGTAAAACCCAACTCTACATCTACTTTACCGAAGTGGAGAGATGGGTGGTGTTATAACCCCCATGTTGTAAAACCCCACTCTACATCTACTTTACCGAAGTGGAGGGATGGGGTGGTGCTATAACCCCCCGTTTTGTAAAACCCTACTCTACATCTACTTTACCGGATTGTTGGGACGGTTGGTGCTATAAACCCTTGTTGTAAAACCCTACTCTACATCTACTTTTCCGGATTGGTGGGATGGGGTGGTGATATAAACCCCTTGTTGTAAAACCCTACTCTACATCTACTTTACCGGATTGTTGGGACGGTTGGTGCTATAAACCCTTGTTGTAAAACCCTACTCTACATCTACTTTACTGGATTGGTGGGATGGAGTGGTGATATAACCCCCATGTTGTTAAACCCTACTCTACGCCTGCTTTACCGGATTGGTGGGACGGGGTGGTGCTATATCCCCCCTTGTTGTAAAACCCTCTCTACATCTACTTTACCGGATTGTTTGGACGGGGTGGTGCTATAACCCCCTATGTTGTTAAACCCTACTCTACATTTACTTTACTGGATAGGTGGGATGGGGTGGTGCTATAACCACCATGTTGTAAAACCCTACTCTACATCTATTTTACCGGATTGGTGGGACGGGGTGGTGCTATAACCCCCATGTTGTAGACCCTACTCTACTTCTATTTTACCGGATTGGTGGGATGAGGACGTGCTATAACCTCCATGTTGTAAACCCCTACTCTTCATCTACTTTACCGGATTAATGGGACGGGGTGGTGCTATAACCCTCATGTTGTAAAACCCTACTCTATATCTACTTTACCGGATTGGTGGGACGGGGTGTTGATATAACACTCATGTTGTAAACATCTACTCTACATCTGCTTTACCGGATTGGTGGGATGGGGTGGTGCTATAACCTCCATGTTGTAAAACCCTACTCTACAACTGCTATAACCCCCCATGTTGTAAAACCCTACTCAACATCTAATTTATCGGATTGGTGGAGTGGGGTGGTACTATAATCCCCATGTTGTAAAACACCACTCTACATCTACTTTACCGAAGTGGAGAGATGGGGTGGTGTTATAACCCCCATGTTGTAAAACCCCACTCTACATCTACTTTACCGAAGTGGAGGGATGGGGTGGTGCTATAACCCCCCGTTTTGTAAAACCCTACTCTACATCTACTTTACCGGATTGTTGGGACGGTTGGTGCTATAACCCCCGTGTTGTAAAACCCTACTCTAAATCTTCTTAACCGGATTGGTGGGATGGAGTGGTGCTATAACCCCCATGTTGTAAAACCCTACTCTTCATCTACTTTACCGGATTGGTGGGATGGAGTGGTGCTATAACCCCCATTTTGTAAAACCCTACTCTACATCTACTTTACCGGATTGGTTGGATGGAGTGGGGCTATAACCCCCGTTTTGTAAAACGCTTCTCAACATCTACCTTACTTTACCTTATCTCCATCACTAACAATAGCAGATGGTTTGCGAACGCAAGCAACAATGGACACTTAAATCACAGGGCAGGATAATATTAAAACTTGAAAACCATCAGTTAAAACCGAATGACACAATGTTTCTGTTTTAACGCGTGTTTCTCAATTTGGCAGGATGATTTATGGGTTGTTTCCTGGATGGATTTTACAACTATCTCCACTTCTTCTGTATCGTTTCCGTGCAGGGTTCGGAGTATAAATCGCGAAACACAGTCATTCCTGCTGACAAAACCGTACATATCGATGAAAAGATTTGTTTCCTAACAGCGCAGATAAAATATAAGTCGGCACCGCTATTTTCATACTCCGCATGCGATGCTGGGTCTATCTATATTATTGTTTTAGTCTTCTTTCTCCTCGTTTAATAACTCCGGATCTTAATTAAAATCCTCAAAAAATAGTTATCTCCATTGCCCTCCGTACAAACGAAGCAGCGGGGTATTAGATCAAATTCGACAAATATACCGTTCCCTTGGAGACCGAATGTTTATTGATAACAAAACGATCATTTGATATACGTTTTCCCATTTCAAAGTCCGTATAGATAAGTCAAAATTAGTATAAGAACCAAGCGTTTGCATTTTCGCTGATTTTACTGATTATATTTATCTAAAATTGATCAAATTCCATGCTCTTTTAGTTAAGTGGCTATTTCAGTCTAAACAGAACCTCTTTATTAGCTAGTAAGCGAGATTTTGCAGACAAAAATCAGGAAATGTACTGAAATGGGCTTAATAACGACCAGATACACGCTGAAATGTGTTCATGGCATGCAAGCCTTCTGGAAAAGGAATCAATTGTTCCACATTCAACGCGTACGTCAACAGTCTTAAAATGCAGTTATATTGGTCGGTCCATAGTTGTTGACCACTCAAATTTAGATGTTAATGATTTGTTTATTTTTCTATAGCCCCACTAACCGTCTATATTTAAAACTATGTATCGCCACTCAACCAGTCCAGTAAGGTACATTTTACCCATTATTCTTGGTCATTTAAAAAAAGCTGGTGGCATTCTACGATGGAATAATCTTAATACCTATGGGAACTATCTTGCTTATTTGAGATGTTAACTGTTACCTTGTACCATCCTTGGCCAATATAACATTGCATTATCATTTCTTGAGCAAGGGAAATGCATCTTGAGTATTACTGTTTCCTAGCTATAGTGAATTCGAACCTTTCGTTCCACAGGGTCCATCCATGTGCAGCCGTACGTCAACACGCTCAATGGAATAGTGTCTCTGGTCCTCACTTGTATGCGGTCTGACATAGCATATAGAAATGGGAAGAACGGTTGCTTCTCCAAATAAAGATTCTATGATAGTGAAACATAGTGCCCGTCACTTTGAAAGGAAAAAAGCTGGTCTGTGGCATTCTACTGATCGTAGCTTTATATGAGGGAATTGCATCTACTGTCCATTTAATGACCATATTCAGACTTGAAGTTGGAAGAAAAATTGCAAAATAAAGCGACAACAATGAAACAAATGCTGAAAAGTGTTACTCTGTACAGACTGCACAGTTCTGGTTTTGGAATGGAAATATCCAGTAGAAAGTTGCTGACCTTAAAGGGACTAGGCATCAAATGATACAATTGTAACTTGGCCTGAAAAAAGGAAATTTGTCGAAATCTTACATGAAATTGATAACGTCGTGTACAACGCATTGAATCTTACTTACTGATGTATCACATCGCTTAAGACATATGTATCTTTCGCAGTTTTTGGCGTATGTTTCCAAATCAAATTCACCGGGTTAGTCTATCACGTCAATCCCATTTAAAATAGTGTCGCTACATGTATCTATACTAATCACGTGACTTTCAAATGCTAAATATACACATTTTAAACTTGTAAACCATTATGCGCTACTTTTGAACGAGCAAACTCAGTTGAGACAGCCTCAAAATATTATTTTAATCAAGTAAAAGGATGTGGGGCGGCCTCATACTAGCTTGTATTTACAATTCTAGGCTTATTTTGTGGAAATACTGTATTTTCCGATGTTGGTAGCATCTGTTGTCTAGTCCCTTTAAGAACCAGAGTCAAATATAGCTTTGTAGGCAAAGGTTCGTTTGCTCACCCAATCACTATTTTAAGAAAGGAAACAATACGACACTTCCAACCATGGAATGTCAATAGAAAATGCTGATCTTAACATTTCGTAGAAATGAGTGCCTCTTTGTATGTTTTATGTGTGCATAACTACTGATGGATTGGTTCTAGGTTTACACGACCTGGTTGCATGCACTGTTGATGGTTAAACTTAAAACTTATAAAGTATACTTTATCATTTAGACAAAAAGGGGATTGGAGAGATATTGTTAATCCAAGTTCTAGATTGAGTAACGTGAGAAGGCAATTTCTGAGTAACTGAATACAATATGTCGTCAGTTGCGTACGTACTTCTTTCCTGAAATAAACATAAGAGCTATTATTGAAGCCAGTTTATTCTCTATTATATTCAGGATAATAATTAATGTCTCCTCATCATTTAAGCATGATAACAATCGTTTATTCCAAATAAGTATAAGTATACTTCTTTTAAAGTGACACTCTTATTCAAAAACCAATACATACACATGTATATCAAACACCATTTTTGACTGATAAACCTTTACTTTTAAGTTTTTACTATATAAAGCAATTATGGAAAACATTAATTACTGAAAACAAGATTGTAACCGTGTATTTAACAGCAGAAAGAGCAAAAATATTAAATGTTTGGTGAATGCTAAAATATCTACTTTGTCTAATAATGGTCTTATTAGGTGGAAATACCGTGTTTTATGCACATTTCATTTCAAATTAACCTCGGCATCCTTCATAAGAACCATTGTTTTCGACATTTATTAATCTTTTAAGGAATATTAAAAAATATTATTATTTGTGTTAAATCTTATTTGGCAGTTAGAGTGCATCTTTAATCATTGTAATATTGTTACATAGCAATAGAGTAATAAAACTTTGATGAAAATGTCGACGATCCGAAACATTTGAAACGCCATAAAGCACCGCCTCACCTTAACTTCGTATCACAAATGCCATGTTTTCAAAAGCACATTAAACCTTAGTTTCAAATAAAATCACACAGAACAGAATTGTGTAGAGAATGATTGATGTTTGTAAATTAAAGTGTAAAATCTCTACAAAACCCCATGTATTGTCTGGCGCCAAACCTCAACAACAAGGCCACTGATTTTGGGGCCCCGTGCTGGGGCTCTGACAGTAAATCCTCCAAAAACATAAGTTTTCGGGTTTATTTATTACATTTTCCATACCTTGATATCTGAAATGAATACCGATAAAATGAGTGATAAGTTTACACGTAAACGATCCAATGTTGTTGATGACCAAACACGTGGTTGTATATATGCCGCTGGTTTTCGAATTTATTGCACTATGTTTCAGAATGTTCTCTTTGTTTTTGCCTATTCACTAATGGTAAAACAAAGAATGGGCGTAATCGTTCTATAATTACCGTGCAGATAAATTAAAAAGCTTTTCACTAAGACTTTACGCTATTTAGTGAACGTTCTCCTTGACAACATGGTGATCTAGTGGTCACACTTGACTGCCAATCTAGGTGTCGCAAGTTCGATTCCCCGTCGTACCATTAAATGATACTAATCTTCTTCCGGTGGGCAGTTAAATGGGGGTCCCGTGTGACAGTGCTAAACACTGGTGCAAGGCCCTAGTGTGAGTATAAATAAGCTTACACACCACCACCACAACAGGGTACAAAACAATTAAGTTATTCACCACCTTCATAAATGAAATTAAACACTCGCACTGAAGCGCTCGCGTATTTTTAAGATCAATAACTCGGGGTGTTGGTGCATTTACTATTACATATTTCAATGCATTTTGTTTTTCATAACAATACGTAGAAAGCAAGAGCTATTATTTTATTTTGGAATGTTATATAGATTTTAAGGTAAAACTATGTTATTTTAAGAAATGAAAATATATCAGTTTTACGCAACAACATAAAAATAAAACGTTTTTGTGTAATTTGTTTATTTGATATATCAATTCTATCATGTGTGAATATAATTATGCAACATTCTAGCGATTTATATTATAATAAATTAGCGATTCAGTTTTGACTAAATGGAAACAGGGAAACATGTGAACAAAAAGAACACATGGATGTTCAACAAATATTTTAAGCGTATTATATGAATTATATATTAAGATGTTAAGTTATGTCAAAAACTGAATATTATTTTAAACAAATAATAGTGTCTTCATTATTGCCATGCATACACAGGCAACGTATTATTTAATTGATTCATAAAAATAATAATATTTCAGAAACAGACTTTTACAAAGTGTAATATTGTATTGTATATATTAAACTCCATTTTCGTGTGTTTGTCAGTTTTCATATATTATATTATATTATATTATATGATATTATATTATATTATATTATATTATATTATATTTTATATCCATATTATGTATCATATATTTCAATAATATTTAAAATAACCGAAGCACACATTTCCTTTCAAGCAATTTGAACGTCAAGATATATCTGAACCTTTATTGACCAAGACACATCCAGAACTGATTTTATCACGTGTTTATTGTTTTATCTCCATAGTTTATAAAATTATCATATAAACAGATTGTCGATCATTTGATGGTCGGTCAGTTGGGTGATAAGAGGCCAAACATCTCCGCTTAATTTCTGTATTTCCCAGTGAGATTCTGTCTGATTCTATTAAATTCGGATGAAAAATTACGGTTATTTTCTGATACCGTTTATGATAGATGGTAACTGTTTCGTTATTAATAATTTCTTTTGAATGTATAAACATCAAAACACATTAATCAAATATTTGGTCATTATTCATCCTATTATTATACTATACACTTGTGTTAGCTTTGTATGTGTCTATGAAGCAATGTCAATTTTAACGAAAAAATATGTCTTTGTTTCCAAAGTTTTTTTTATACAGAATACCTACATAATAATATTTACTTTCAACAAAAATTACAATAAAAAGTACATACAAAAGTAAAAGCTGCTTCTTTACAATGCTATTGAAAGTAGTATGACTCAATAAATTACTCCGTGTGTCGTTATTTGCATGTAAAGTGTTTAGTAAAGCATTGTCGACTTCTGACAAAAGAAAATGATACAATAACAAATATTAACAAATAATTAAACAATATTTAAAATGTTTTTAAGTAATTGCACAAAGTATCACACCGGAATTCCAAATATTGACACTTAAAACATAAAAACAAAGTGTTTATAAATCACAAAAACGAGTCTAAAATATCACAAACGTCATAGTCCTAAATCAACATTACACAGTTCATACACAATCACATTCATCTGGCGCGTAAAGCCGCTTACAAAGACTATACGGGAACTAAACATGACGACTTATTCGTGTTTAATTTATACAGTCTCCCCAAGCCCCACCCGGTGTGAGGGTCGAAGCTTCCACAATCCCGCACCCCACGTGCACTGCACGAGTCACAGTTTGAAGTTCTAAATTTTCTCAATCAAATGCCCCAATCTTCTGCGGATAAATAGACTTTGTATCTTTCCTTATTTAAAAGACGTCGAGAGCATGTACCCTCTGTCAGAAACATACCATAGCTTTCTGCCTACGGGAAAATAGGTGGCTGTTGTTACCAAATAGGCATTGTAGAGGAGTTCCGATTAATACACGCGCTCGTGACAGATTCATTATCATGGAAGTGCTGGACTGGGTCCGAAAACAATGTTGCCACTTTTCTATGCTTTTTTTTCAGCATTTTAAACTGAAGAAGTTACCAAATAAATATTGCACGTTTTTACCCCCAAAAAATCAACGTATATAAAAATAACGTATTTTTAAATAAATCGGTTAATTTATCAATTAATTATTCATGCGACCAATACTTTTTTGTAACAGCAAATATGCGAAAAACGCAGTCAATTCACTTTGAAACCTCAGACAAACAACCTTAGACAGATTATTGGGCGTGGCCACATGTCATACGACTCATGGTTATTCCGATTTAAATTTAAACAATTACATAAGCGTTTTAGAGTCTTTAAAGGGAAGTTTACATGTAATAAATAACTTATAAGGTTGAAAATAGTTTGTATTACATAATATTTGAAATAGTCTTCTTTTTTATAGAATTTGGATTCTACAATACGGGCATGACATCTACACCGATAATAAAGGCTATTCTCAGCAGTTTGCCGTTTAACCTTTTTGCATCAAACGAAAAAAGGAAGGATATTCCCACACTTGTTTAACAGTTTTAACAAAAAGTTTCAAAAAAATGAGCCCAAAACAAACATTCTTGCTTTTCAATTGCTGTCGAAACTGGGACGGAACACGGATGTCAGTTACGCAAATATAACCCTTAATCGCATCAAATATTACCGAAAATGAGCAACATAACACCGACCAGTTAAGAGAAATGCCATTAAGTACACAATTATTGCTTTATTTGCAAATAAATACGTTACAGGTTGATTTAAATATCATCTAGTTGTTCTCATTTTATTGCGCACGCCCAATTCGTATAAAGGCGGACACCAAAGTCGTTTATATTGAGAATTGCTTTCAAAGCCTGACAGTCGTTTCGGCAAACATTGTAGGATACATTTCATTAACGTTGCAATACTTTTATTGTTTGACTATAGTCTTAATCTGCATTGCCCATTTTAAAGGGGGCTAGACACCAAATCATACATTTACAAGAAAAAAAGAAAATTGTCAAAAACTTAGATAAAACTGACATCGTTGTGTACAACGCATTGAATCTTACAAACTTATGTATCACTCCGCCTACGAAACATGCAACTTTCGTTGTTTTTGCGCATTTTTTCAAATTCGAAAATTACTAGGGTTGTCTATCACGTAAATCCCAGCAAGTTTAGAAATAGCGTCGGTAAATTTATTTGTACTCATATAAACAGGTACTATTTAAACTGGGAAACCACAATGCGCTATTTTAATCGGGGAAACACGGATGAGACGGCAACATTATTGTTGCGTTCATTATTATAACTATGTTTTAAGTGATGTAATATCGGCCTCCTATTACCTCACATTGACAATTCTAGGTTTGTCTTGAGGCAACACAGTATTTACCAATATTTGGACCATTTGGTGTCTAGCCCCTTTAACAGTTCAGGAACGGTATAAATAAAATGGTTTGGTCGTAATTTCAATCTCAAATCTGTCTTTTTTATTTTCCTTTCTTTGTGCGAAATAATGAAAATATGACACAAAGACAATATCAACTTACGACTGAAATATTTCACCCCCTCTCGCACTAAAACAATGCACAACTGTATGCATGTATTCGTTAATTTACAAAAAGCTATTCAATGCACTACTGCAAACAGACATTATACACCAAACACCGACAAAAACTATATGTGTTACCGCCTTGGAGGGGTTGAGTTGTTTTCACCAACACATTTTTAAGCAAACACACACATAAATATTGTAGGTGAAATACTTCGGTAACATTCAGCACAACCCGCCGCCTCAGTGGCCTAGTGGTTAGAGTTGTACGGCGTGGGAGGTCGAAGGTTCGAAGGTTCGAGCCCCATACCGGCCTTTTTCTGATATGGTCGCTTGCATACCCAGTAGCTAGATCAATGAATGGATACCGAATGCCTACCTGCCAGGCGCCCTGCATAAGCTAACACTTTATTTACTAACATACAAGTGATGATAAAATAAGTCTATGTTTAGTATAGACCAATAATTTGACAACAACACATACATAGTAGTGGGGGCATTAGCAGACTTTGGTCGTCATCAGATCTTACACACTGTACAATAAGTTTTCTCTGTAAACAATATGCATAATACAGTTGTGGCGTCGTCTACGAAAATGAGGCCTACAGAGGTAAAAGTGGCATGCTCATTTTTGAGAAATATGGTGCCTGAAAAGCAGGCAATCAGTGAGATTTTGACGTATTTTTTAAAATAAAATCTTGGACCACATATTTTAATCCTACTTTCAAATTATGTTTAATTCAAATTTGATTCAGAATTAACAATTATGCTCTTTTTATGCAATCGCATAAATTTAGTTTTTGATAATAATGTAAAAGCCTCAACAGGATACATTTTCGCGGACAAACTAATTTCGTTATTATAGCATGTACTAAAAGGTAAGGTTGGTTATAGCTCGTCAACTAGGAAGTTGTTTCTAAATTCCACTATAGACCACCAGAATACTTAGTGTAACTTGACAAAGATCCACTTGAAGATAAAGCCAAACGGGCCATCAGATGAAACTTCTTGGTTTTCACCTTCTTTCCGCGACTATCAGTTAGTGGTCGCCGTTTTCATCAACTTTCGTCTGATTTCTCCCCGGGAACTTGTACCAAGCAAATGAAACATTAAAACAAGAAATCTGGTTTTCTTTTTCCGAACTCCACAAATCAACTTTGACATTTAAATTTTATATTTTCCGATTTTTCGGATATTAAAATAATTTTACCCGAATTTCCCATAGCGTTTTAACAATATATGATATCTGGTTCCCTTCCGTGAGGTGGTTTTGATAATTACTAATTTTGTTAATGCTGAAATGCCTCCGTCGTTTTTCTTTGAAGAAATGGATATAAAATTAGCAATAATACGACCGATGAGTTTGGGGAGGGGTGGAATATTAGATTTGACAAGTGC
The DNA here is from genome assembly GCF_026914265.1 of Mya arenaria. Taxonomy (NCBI): domain Eukaryota; kingdom Metazoa; phylum Mollusca; class Bivalvia; order Myida; family Myidae; genus Mya; species Mya arenaria. The sequence continues at coordinate 6,162,616 of NC_069136.1, read as the reverse complement.
TGATTTTAACACCCATCAAGTGGGATACCTGTTTTCAATCATAATTTAAAAAACCCATAGCCTGAGCATTTCCAAAAGGGTCAAAAGGGGTCACATTTTGCTACTAGGTCGAGTTTTTTTCCAGACTTATAATAAGCTTTGATTCTCGTGGATTCAAAGGGAGGTAGAGCCCAGAAGATACAATTGCAAGAAAAAAAGAAAATTGTCAATAACTTACATTAAAGTGATATCGTTGTGTACAGCGCATTGAATCTTACTAACTCATGTTTCACATCCTTTACTACACATGTATCGTTCGCAGTTTTTGCGTATTTGTCTAAATTTACCTGGTTTGTCAACAACTTATGTTTTAGGAATTTTAAAAATAGCGTCGGTATATATATATATATCTGTACTAATCACGTGACTTACACGTGCTTAATATACACACTAAAACTAGGAAACCATTATGCGCTATTTTTAAAAGAGTAAACGCAGAAATATTATTTTATTCATGTAAAATGATGTGTTATCGGTCTCATTCAAGCTTGTTTTAACTATTTTAGACTTGTTTTGATGAGCTCGTGTATTTGCAGGTTTTTGAACCATCTGGTGTCTAGTCCCTTAAAGGAGATCACAGTAAAACAATTACGTTAAGCTGTTGTTCCTGTCCTGTGGTTTTAATTCTATGGTGGTCAGTAAGAACTGTTGTAGTAAACAGTCTTCTTTGATAACTGTATTCAAGACTGTCACCCATCGGCAAGTTGTATTCTTTATACAAGAAGCATTTGGCCGATTGTTTATAACTTTGTTAAAGTTAAAAACGTTGTTAAAGTCATCCTTGTTATTTTATCAAACCAGTACTGCTGTGGATGTTTAAAGGATGCATTCGTGATCGGCTGTATTCCTTAATAGATCTGAGACAACGTGACAGCTGAACTGAACTATTTCATATTTAAAATACAAAATCGATGCTGTTTTTCACGTTGTTAGCTTATAAAAATCTGAACATTCGGGCATCTATGTCATCTTGAAACACGTTTACTGTGAACTACATTGTTAGCGAACCAGCTCAAAACTTAAATACGACAGATTCGCAATTTTAAGACCTGACAAAATAATTGTGGTTCCCTTTACTCGACCCTACCTACGGAATAAGGGCTGGCCATACTTACCGATAAGGGGTCGATTCTACTTACGGAATAGGGGCCGACCCGACCTATGGAATAGGGGCCGACCCTACATACGAAATAGAGGCCAACACGATCTACGGAATAGAGGTCGACCCTAGAGGCTGACCCTACCTAAGGAATATAGGCCGACCCTACCTATGAAATAAAGACCGACCCTACCTACGGAATAGAGGGCCGACCCTACGTACGAAATAGAGGCCGACCCTACCTATGGAACCAATGCCGACCCTACCTACGGAATAGAGGCCGACTCTACCTACGGAATAGAGGCCGTCCCTACCTAGGGAATAAGGGCCGACGCTACCTTCGGAATAGAAGCCGCCCCTACCTACGGAATGGGAGCCGACCCTACCTACGAAATAGAGGCCGACCCTACCTACGGAATAGAAGTCGACCCTACCGACAGAATAGAGGCCGACCGTACGTACGGAATGGGGGCCGATCTTACCTACGGAATGGAGGCCGACCCTCACGACGGAATAGGGGCCGACACTACCATATTTATAGTGCATAGTTCATATGCAGTTTAAATAGCTTTATACTGATGTACCTGTTTGTTGAACGGTATTACCCAATGCTGACAATAACGTGGTATTAGAAAGTTCGATAAACATGAAATAAAAGCTTAATAAAAGTCTTCCTATCCTACCTGATTTTGGACTAGATGTTACCCTGACCACATAACCTTTTTGCCTAATAAAACAACAACAACTGTGATAATAATAAGTATTGCCTCGCTGTAAGTTTTGTCAAATTAGCGGAATATGTATTTCATTATAAACTGGTTTACAGCTAAAACATCAACTCCATGGAGACCCGCTGTAGTGATAGCAGCAATTTACAGTTGAAGCCCGGTGGAACCGCTGGACACCGCGACGTCTCAGCGAACCCGCTTACACCTGGGAGTGGAATTTCACACATGCGACAGGCGACGTAAGGGATGCTAAGCAAACCTTTCACACGTCACAGTGGGGTACAAACCTTACCAAATGTTTTTTCTATATCTGCTGATTTGTTATTTATGCATATTGATCCTAATCGTGTACTTTGTGTTCGCCGGTAAGACTGCATTCTCGCGTAACAGAAGCTGGAGGTTGGGTTATATGGGAAATGTTTTCGCACTATTTAAATGATGGAGGGGATTCAAACTTACCCCAACCATAAACGTTTACCAAACCCTAACCCTTAACGTTATTGCAAAATCGAATCCTAAAATTTTGGAATTTGCAAGTACATCTCTCAATTTGATTTGTCACACACACAAAAAAAATATGTATGTGAAATTATTGATCTTCCAATATTTGTCCGAACGGGATTTATAAAAATGAGCCCATTCATTGTTTATAAAGGTACTATATTTTGTCTGGACATTTATGCACTGCCATCACCTCCATGCAGCCACATTTGTATGGAAAATATCCCAATTCCGCACCTGCTTGTTAGGGGGCACAACGTCTTGTTAAGAAACTTAATAGACTCATAACAAGAAAATTGCAGAGTCCATTTTCAAAGGAAAGGAGACCATTTGTCATTCACTTTGTCGCACTAAAACTGAAAAATGCGAGAACATTAACACCCATCAATACGAATCGGGAATCTTTAGAACATTAAAATATTGAGACCCGGGCAATAGACTCTACATCAACTGAACAATGCTTCATACTTCGCCTCTTTATTTCGGAACGATAATGAAATTGGAATTTAATTTGGTTTACCAAAAAACGTCATTTAATTCCGCCTCTCCATTAATTTTGGCCAGTCTTTGATGGCTATAATTTGTCTTTGATGAACATTTTATTAAGTCCCGAAACCTCCTGTTTTATATTCATTCGCATCGCTTCGATATCAAACCAAATAAAAATGTGCTCCATAGTTGGAAGGGCTATAAATCAAACACATTATTATTCTTCAACATTCCTAAATTGTAACAAGGCGCCATACTGTACTATCTCTCCTGAAGAAATAAAGCCCTTGATTCAGTTTCGTTCTGTCCGAAATTATGTAAATTAAGTGGTATAGTTTTCGATAGGGGGCGTTTTATTTGCGACACATTTGATTGGTGGGCTGTTCGCGGTATTTATTGGTGCGAATCACACAACATGAGAAAATATCGAACACCTGCACTCTACGAAATGTTTGAAACAAAACACTATTTCGTTGTTATTCTTTTAAACGTACAATTTTTGGATAGGCGTTACCATACTTAAGCGTATGTTCTTGGTGAGTTTCAAGTTAAGTTCAAATTAACGACGGTTTATGAAATAAGTATCACAATAAACAAAGAAAATGGACACATAAAAACTCCTCACAACGAGCAAGCGCTGAAATACCCATCATTTTATCACGCTGCGCATACGAACCTGCGCACAGCACGTGCTACACAGGAAGTCTCGTTTAATCTCGCGGGAGAGCACCTGATATGTTATTTACTGTGCACTCATCGCTTAACGCTCGCTATGGACTCCACATTTCTCAGTTTGACGTCAGCTAAACATTGGGTCTCTTCTGGTTTTATATCCCAAATATTATCTGCCTGCCTCAGAATTATTGTCGTCTGCGAATAATATTGCACACATGGTGGTTTTGCGTTCGCTCGGAATAAAGTAGATCCATCAAAACATTTGGTTCCATAAAATACCGGGAAGTCGATGAAATCAGAGGAAAGGAAATAAATTGCCTTAGTCGTACTTTTCTTTTTCTAAGATTGATTTTAATAAGGCCTAGTACAAAATTAAGGTGCATTTAGTATATAATAATCCGTTCCGACCAGCAGTTTGTTTGTATTTTGATGAAATAATTACTGATACAGACAATGATATTGTCTATTTGAATGTGACACAACGCTCAAGGATTTCAACTGAATTACTGCCATTTTTTTGTTCTCGATTTCATTGTTTTTGGAAACCCGTGGGTCCAACCAACAGTTTTATAAATTAATGTTTGTCGAACTTGGAAAGTTTAAAATTACCTTGATGTCAATGTTGATGTCATTTTACATAAAACGTTTGTTTTAAAGATGTTAATGTAAGTCAGGCGGATGTTTTAATCTTTGTACTCAAATGTTCACTCAAGCTGTGTAAGGTGTAATAAAACATATATAATATATTAAGACATCGTATTATATCCACAATAAGTCCGACCATTTTTGTTTAGAAATTAAAGTATGTCTATTCATATGTCTTATATTTGAAAGTATTTTGAGGTCATCTTTGACGTCATTTTAAATAATTAATATTTACACATCAACTTCCATTCCTTCAATGAATTGCCTTTCGGCAATTGCGTTCATCAATCGATGAACGCAACATCTTCGGATATGTTCGGATCGCAATTCATTGCATAACAATATACATGAAAAATATTTATCTTGCTATTGTTTGTATTGTGTCAGAAGGTCCCGTAAAATATAAATCAATATTTTGGAAAGTGTTAATTTTTTACATTTTAAATGTATAGTTGCCATAACTGTTTGAATTTTACGTTTAAAAGTGATTTCAAGTGGTTGATCTTTTCCCGCGATATTGTGACGTCATTTGAAAAAAATGCTTCCGGTTACAGTCGGGTCGTTCTATTTACAGAATGGGTAGGAAAGGGTTACTGAAAGTTTTTGTTTTAAATGAAATAAAGTATTTTTTTAACAATTATTGAATGAAATAATGAACTATTGGTGTAAATATAAGTAATGAATTGCGGGGTTGATGTCGTTATCGGGGATATGAACGCAATTGGGCTGGTCAAAGTACGCGTGAAGTCCTTCGGACTCCACACACTTTGACCAGCCCAATTGCGTTCATACTCCGATAATGACATCAACCCCGCAATTCATTCCTTAAATAAACATTTTGGGAAATAACAGTTATCTTCTTTAGTAAAGTATTAATGTAAGGTATTAAATAACACTGTGTATATCCTTAATCATGTATATATGGCACGAAAGGTGAGTTTGGGTCCTAAAAGATTATAATTAATTTAAGAATTTTTTTTTCCATAAAAAATGAAATCAAGTAGATGGCCACTTAAATAGTTATATCATTCATTAAAGTGTTGTTAATATATTTGTTCAAGAGCGCTCATTCACTACTGTACACAAAACAATTTTGACGTCATTTTAGTGACGTAATTTCGTATGTCAATACCTCACATTTTTGCAGATAATTTGGAGAAGTATACTTTATTGTAAAGCGTGAAAAAGCTGGACCATTAACTTTTAAGACTTTTTCTTGAGTGATGAAATTAATAAGCATTTTTTCCTGAATATTTTTATGGCTGAAACTATGACACTGTCCCCCATATTTCAAACTCCGACTGTCTGGAACGTTGGTCGCAGCTTCCGTTCCACGACTGCTAGATCTATCAAGAAAATATTAAAAGGAATTAAACATTTTTCTTCCATTAATATTTTATAAAAGAGGCCTCGATTAGAAATCCAGAAGAAGGAAAATCCATAGACATATTACCAGATGACAGATTACCTTTGATGTATTTCGTTAATTGCTCAATTGTGCGAATAACTATTTTGATATTCGCTTAAAGATTTCCATTCATTCCCTGATTTACGATTACCCGTTGACTTGTAACGCGCCGTAATGAATGTTTTCTGAATTTAACAAAATTAAGAAACCACCAATTTTGAGAAATCGGATAGGCACATAGTGGCGAGTTCTCGCGAGATTTTCAGTTAACACACGCGGTTTAATGAATTTTTGAGCGGTAATAACCATGTTCGGTGTTTGAACTACACAAGTCTTTGGTATTTCTGACAAATTCACAGAAAAGCAAGATAACAAGAAATAATATGTTACCAAACAATGCGAAACTATTATGATAATGAAATAATTGGAGATATTTCCGAACTAATTGAGGAACGGGTCCGCGACCGGATCGCCATGGACGGACCTGTCACTGACGACACGGGTGGTATCCAGGCGGCTAATGTTTATTTCGGGAAAAGACGCGCGGGGTTATATTTATCTCAGCACGTGAACCGCTACACCACTATAGTGTTTAACTCGATGCACGTGCAAAAGAAAATAGTCCGAGCGAGATGAGGGATTTTTTACAAGCAAAGCTGACGGTGTCTCCGTAGCTGTGTACAAATTTGGGGAAATCGGATCTAGACGGCGGATAGCAGACGGACCGCGGCGTACTGCGTGTGAGGACAGCGAGGTGACACCACCAGCAGAATGTCACGCGGATGTCACGTGGCAACGGTTTATGATGTCGACGTCATTAGACAACATACAGAAAACGGATGATTAAGATCAAAGCTCATTACTTTCCACGGAAGATAATTTGTTATAACATTAAGCACCCCTGCATTGTATTTACTTTTGTCGCTACCAAAACACGTCGTTTTATTCTTACCTCTTATCGCTACATATAGAGACACTGCAGACTATGTGTGAACTATTTCAGATTTTCTTGTATTTTAATGGTGCAATCCTGAAATAAAATTATCTATAAATTAACGTCACTTACTCCTTTGTTTACATCGGTTGGGGCCGTGGTGACCCATGTGAGAACCCCTAAAACTTTAAGTCACGTGATTCCTCACCCGGTTCTAGTAGCATCCAAGTAATTGCAAATGGGACTTGATCTATTTGTCTTTGTCAGTGTTACAGTGGACATGAAGAGTACGATATACCGAGACAAATATATGTCAAACTGAACGAATGTTACGTGTCAAGTAAGCGTTTTGCAGGTATGTTTCATGTGTTCTACGTTTGTAGACGTGGACGGACAGGCTTAGATTTCTCCATGTAGCTGTTTTCTTAACACAGGAAGTAAAACATGTATTTTTATTACTCTAGGCTGTTCATATTTATATCATATTTTATCATTCATTCAATTTATGAAAGAAACTATACAGCCTACGAACACTAAACAAACGTAACCGGACTTGTACCAACTGATACTCTAGTATTCATTAATATGCATATACATTAAAAGACATAACCGTAACGTCGAGATAACAGAGTTCGACATAGAGAGTTTCGACTGTATGCTTAATACATATTTTTGTATAATCTCAGTTCCTCTTCAAGCTTATAAGACAACAGTGAAATATGCTGCAAAAATCACAATTCATGGACGGGCGGACGGAAGCCATTGGTGTTGAATCAGTACACTTTTCTGGTTCTTGCATACATACAATTCATAAATACGATCTTTAAACGATATTGGCATTTGCCTGGCTTATAAGAAAAAAACGGCAGTCCATTGCAAAAAAATCATAGCTCACGCCTCACCAGACTGTTTTCCGCTGTGTCAAACCTCCGCCAAGCCGTGGTCATGCGGCGGATGAATTCAGGTGACAATATGCACGTGGCTTCACGAGGAAGCTGTATTGTCATACCTCCCCACGTGGCTTGTAATGTGTTATTATCCAATTTTCTTAATATTGCGTTTTACAGCGTCTTCTGCTAATTATATAGCAACCCCATGCAATTTTCCGCGCGCTACCGTGTGGTGATGTTGCGTGCGGACTCCGCGAGATTTGGCGAGACGTCGGGGTCCGTATTTGCACGCGGCTGTCATGTAGAGATTCAATTAATTTTACCTATCCCATGTCACGCATACGTCTTGTTTTAATGCATTTTTAAGTTCTGCAGATTGTGTTCTGGTCTGCACATGCAAACTTGTAAAATATAACTACCACTCTGGTTTGTCGAGTAAAATGTCACGAAACTCAATCTTGCAGAAATTTATACCAAGAAAGTAATGGAAAAAAAACGTAAAAGCAAAGTACAGTCGAACCCCGATGGCTCGAACTTCCAGGGACCGGCTTTGTACCTCGAGCCTCGAAAACATTGAGCCAAGCGGGTATGTTTACCTTCAGTATAAATAAATCGGGTTTTTACATCTAGTTCGAGCTAACGAGGAACTCGAGCCAAGCGAATTCGAGCCAACGGGGTTCAACTGAATATCATGCTCCGAAGCGTTCAAGGCGGGAACCCGGGTATTTGTGTTCGTGTTCTTTATTTGGTAATGTACAAACAAAGCATATCAACAAATGATTATATAATGTCCGGCAAAAATAGTTCAATGAAATAGTTACGAATGAAGCGTGTGGAATGTCCTGACTTAAAAAATAAGAGAAACAAATAATGCCTACATGCTTTTGTATTGGACGGCATTCGATTTTTTTTATATGTTATAACATTAAGGAGAATACCGATTGCTTTCCCAATAAAATGATTAATGTATATTTATATCACCTAACATATACGCCCATTACAATGGAATGGAAAAATCGTTACTTATACTTGCATAACACGGCTTTTATCTTGAGATAGGGGTATTCTTATGGAATCGTGTGTCGTATATACGATCATTTACTCTATTGTCGATTAGAAAAACTGCATTTTTAAAAGTCATATCGACTTATACATTTATCGACAAATCTAATTAAATATGATATGTTGGCTCCATTAATGTTAGTCAAGCCGACATAACGTGATTAAACTGATTTGTCGACAAAACTCATGTCAACATATTAAGTCATTATTACTCAACAAGCAAGTACCTTTCAAATGATAACAAAGATGTATCACGTCATCAGACATGAACATTAAACATACAGGTTAATGGGCTATCAGCGAACTGGCTGATCTGTGGGCAGGATTCCTACATAAGTGGGCAAGTCGACGCAAGTTTGACAACATGTAGTGTAATGATCAGTAGTGTTATAACCGTGCGTCAAGTCGACCAAAAAGTCGACAATACTAGAGAAATACACCATCAGTATGTTGTGGGGTTAATACCAGAATCTACCAGATCATTCCATGTTTAAACGTCGCTTGGTACTTTCCAGTATAAACTCCATAACATACAATACAGGTTTCCAAATATACAATACAGGTTCCCATATATACAAAACAGGTTTCCATATATACAAAATAGGTTCCCATATATACAATACAGGTTTCCAAATATACAATACAGGTTTCCATATATACAATACAGGTTTCCAAATATACAATACAGGTTCCCATATATACAATACAGGTTTCCAAATATACAATACAGGTTTCAACATATACAATACAGGTTTCCATATATACAAAACAGGTTCCTATACATACCATACAGGTTTCAACATATACAATACAGGTTTCCAAATATACAATACAGGTTTCCATATATACAATAAAGGTTTGCACATATACAATAAAGGGTTCCCATATATACTATACAGGTTTCAATATATACATTACAGGTTCCCATATATACAATACAGGTTTCACCATATTCAATACAGGTTTCCATATATACAATGCAGGTTTCCATAATTCCACAATACAGGTTTCCATAATTCCACAATACAGGTTTCCATAATTTCACAATACAGGTTCCCATGTACAATACAGGTTTCCATAATTCCACAATACAGGTTTCCATAATTCCTCAATACAGGTTCCCATGTACAATACAGGTTTCCATACATACACCATGCTTTAAACAGCAAGTAACGAACTAAATAGAATTGAAAACAACAACTTGAACAGTTTATGAAACAATGCTATCGGCTTGTTCAAGTCGTATCGTTAATATAACGATACTCATCGTTCTTCATTGAGACGAAAGAAATTTAAATCAACTCGGCTCAAATATTACACACAATATAAGGGAAACAACTACTGAATGTTTACGGAAAAGTGTGGAAAAGAGTTGTCGTTTGATCATTAACCTCTGCATGGTTAAGATTAAAAATAATGCCGAACACTATCTTTGACGGTATTTGCAAATAATACAATCGTATTACAGAAAATAACAGTCAGCAATAACATACTGAAACACAGACTATCATGAAAGGCTTCCTCTGCACTGCGAACCAGCACAATGTATAGTCTAGCGGATTTAGGACATGGGGCACCCGACACCCCTAAAATCGTCCAAAATCAACATTTCGGGTCAAAATGGTAGACAAAAATCCTTAAATTACACCAGAACGCACTATTTTAGACTAATATTAGACAAATCGTTATTGGAGGAGAACCAAAACCCCTATACCAAGTTTGGCGCCTTTTCCCGGTTCCTAGTGAAAGGGGCCTTCTAAGTTACGATCCCAAGTGTGCCCATTTAAGCGTCAAATCCTGGATTAGTTTCAGATGGTCTTCACTATCATTTACCCATCCCCACACACATCAATCACAAGTTTATGGCTGTATTACGTATACTATGTAATTAATGTCGTGGTCTATTTTTCAAACATAAGTCCATGGAATTGTCCTCTTTCAAGTCTCGTTCCGTTGTCCGACTGTCCAAAATTCAGCTCTAAAAACTCAATCTCGACCCCCTGTACGCACTGTTTTCCGCGGTAGTTTTCGCCCCTGTACGTCTTCGTCCCAAGGAGCGTCTGGCGCACTGAATATATCGTACCTGATCGAACCGGTATTTTACTGGAGAAAATGATTATCTCATACTTTATCTCAGGCCTGTATTGTAGAGTGATGGTTTGGGAGAGGACTGGAGTCTGCCCCTGTAGGACGGTAAGGGAGCCAGTCACCTGACCAATCTCACAGGGAAGGTAGAGAGCAACCCCGCACAGCGTGACGTCATCAGACACCCGGAAGCTGATCCCGTCCTGAAATCCACCGTACGTCCACGAGCTAGTTACTATCAGCAGCCGTTCCACGACGAACGCTGATTTAGGTTTCGTGGTTTCTTTGCGTATGTCTTGCAGGTACCTGACCTTCTCGTCTCCAGTTAAAATATTGTCATAGGAGACATTGTCAATGAATGAGTCGTATGTCATCTTACAAAAATTGATCATATCTACCAAATTACCAAGTTTAGCACGAAGCTTTGCATTTGTAATATCGCTCGGTGATTCCATGAGACATTGTGTCTTTGCCCATTTCGCACACGCAATGTAAATGTCTTCAGGCTTTAGTTTATGGTTGTCCTGCTCTTTTGCCAACACAGTTTCCAGTGTCCCGCGTGATAAAACCTGAAAACCCTCCGTAGCAAATACCTCGGTCGAATTTTCTGCAATGAAGAGGTAACATTTTTTCTCAAGCTCTTTTTCTTCGAACTTTACAGCTTGGTCCAAAATGACACAAACGTTTTCGACGCTCATTTTCTCTTCCAAGTATTCCTGGCAACATTTAGTCAACTGTTGGATGTCATATTTGTTTGCCATGTACATTATTGCCATAACAGACTCAGGTGTAATCACGATGTCGTTTGTGTACAGGTACCTGCGGGGAAAAGTAATGGAATACTGCGTCATAAAAAAGGATATTGTATGTACTTGATTTTCAATATAGTATGCATTTGATTTGGCATTGCACTTTCATTTTATTGGTATACTAGTACTAGCAAACACAGACACACACTCTTTCTCTCTCCTTCAATCTCTTATCTGACTGACTCTCTGCCTTTCTACCTTTACTCTCCCTGCCTCTCTCTCTCTCTCTCTCTCTCTCTCTCTCTCTCTCTCTCTCTCTCTCTCTCTCTCCACCCCCCCCCCCCTCTCTCTCTGCCAACCCCCCTCCCCCTTTCTCTGCATTTCTCTCTCTCTCCACTATCTCTCACTGCCAATCTCCCCTCTCTCTCTCTGCATTTCTCTCTCTCTCCCCCCCCCCCTCTCTATCTCTCTCTCTTTGCCTATCTCCCCTCCCCCCCCCCCCCTCTCTCTCTCTCTCTCTCTCTCTCTCTCTTTCTCTATCTCCCCTCCCCTCTCTCTCTGCATTTCTCTCTCTCTCCCTCTCCCTCTCCCCCCCTCTCTCTCTCCCCTCCCCTCTCCTCACGCTTCTCTTTCCCTCCCTCCCTCCCTCCACTTATCTCTCTCCAACTTTTCCTCACGCAACTCTTTCCCTCCCCTTCCTCCACATCTCTCTCCCTCTCTCATGTCTCTCTCCCACCTCCTTACACGTCCCCCGTCCCTTTCTCCCTCTCTGTACTCTCTACCATTTTCTTTCTCCCCCGTCCTCATCTTCCTTTCCCTATCCTTCGGTAATTGTTTCGTTCGGGTTAAAGGAATTATAAGTTTGGGATATAGCCGAAGAAAAATATTTTAAAACGTCTGAAATAGTTTGTTATAATGATAAAAGGGAGACAACTAGGTAAACAAAAGAACCTGATGACTTGTTGGAACACATCTGCTTCCACATCGGGTATCTCCACGACGCCGGTTTCCGGAAGTGATCCGCAGAACATCGTGTAGAAAACCGGTGAGCGGCTGGCCAATATGAACCGGTGACACCTCATTTCCCGTTTATCCGTCCCCGCGAGGATAGTGACGTCACATAATACGTCATCATCCAGCATTTTTACGTTCGTGACGGAGAACGACTCTGCATGCTGCCAGGCGTCAGACATTAGGTGTTCAGCTAGACGACCTGCATAACATAGAAGTATAATAACATAATCATTTTTAATATCAAACACACAGTATAGCATAGAAGTAATTAAAAATTAAACTGAAAACACAGAACCTTTTTATAGGAACTACGGACTTAAAATGTATATACTATGTAAAACAATTCGTGTCAACAGCAAAATATTATCAGTTAAGTTAGCAATACCCTATCATCACTTTAAACAATGATCATCTTTATCATTTCTAAGGGGTTTCATTTCCTTGATTTGAAAACGGAATTTTCTGAATTTTCCTTCCCTAATTTCAGATTTTTTTTATAAAAACGACATTACCCAAGAGATAAGAAAAATCCTTCATTTCATTTATGTATCAACATTTGGGTAATAATTTGGTTTAAGTGAAACAAAAATATATGTGTTTTCAGATATAATACATTATTGATCAGATCATCAACAAATATAATCAAACTGTACTAAAATAGCCATAAGCTATAACAATTTTAACTTACTGCTTTCGACGCGTACAAATCGGAACATCGACGTTTTAAAGAAAATCTACACGTTCTAGAACTATTCATGACCATTTCTTTATCAAGAAAAAACTTTATCCATTTTTGGAATATTATACCAAAAAAATCAAAACGTTTCACCGGCCCTTTTTTAAAAAAAATACTAGGGTTTGAAATTCCCCACCAGTTATTTGAGCCTGGGCTGCAAGTTATGAAACCTTAAAAGATATTAATATCTATCTGTACACATGTATTAAATTACTTTTTAATGAAAGTACAATTTAAATTTCTGTAGAAAATGTAGGCTGATAAAAACACATAATTGTGGTTCTGGGTACCTAAAAACACTCAAATAGTTTTGTAGTAATTTATTACATGGTCTAAAGCACTAAAATGGAAGAGTTTAAAGTGGAGGTTTTCATTCGGGGTGTGCTATCTTAAAATTAATGCACAAACATGTATAACAAACATAAATTTTGATTGATAAACCTTGAAATACTTACTAAATAATGCATACTGGAAAGTATTAATAACTGATAACAAGATTGTAACCGTGTATTTAATAGCTGAAAACGCAAATATTAAATGATTGGTGAGTGCCAAACTATTTACTGTGATCTACTATCGTCTTTTAAAGTAGAGAAATAAAGTGTTTTCTGCACCTTTCTTTCAAATTAAACTCTGTATCCTTCATAAGTACCATTATTTTCGACATTTATTCATCCCTTTTTGTATATTAAAACAACTTTATTAGTTTTGGTGAATCAGACTCTTTGGGAGAAGTCATTTGACTGAGCTAAATCTGGCCTATGACATTTTGGCAGAGTCAATTTACTGTAGATGGTATGACACATCAAGTTCTGAAATACACGTAATAAAAGTAATGCAATATGTTAAATACAGTACATCTATTCGACACACATTGAAGATTTCTATATAACAAATAAACAAAAACCAAAAAAATCTAACCTGTACGGTGTCAATTCAGCAAACTTTCCGAATTTATTTTCCTTATGAAATAACCTGTATGTTATCAAGGCAGAAAAACATATGCAATGTATTTCCTTATAAATACTTGTACGCGTTTAAACCATAAATCCTATTGTATTGCCCTTGTATACGTTGTATAGTGACGATCTAGATCAGCTATTGTTTGTTAAGTCTATATACACACGTGATAAAACCCGGAAGTAAAAGTAAACAGTATATAACAAATGCAAAGCCTTATCATCATCACGTGACAAAATAATACTTGTACATATCTTCCTGTTGACATTCAATATGCGTAGTTGAAATATAACTCAAGTATCATTGATATAACGCGTTATTCATACTTGATGTAAGCAACTGCATTTTGATCAATGGGATGGCTGTTAAACTCGCCATACATTTGCATTCATTCGTAATTGATTAAAGAGCAAGAGCAGAGCTCTGTGCTTTTTTATTTGAAAACAATAAAAAAGGTTAGCAGTGTGATTATTCATTAAGGGAGCCATTCCTTTGCCGAATACCAAGAGTGATTACGTATAAGATAAATTAAAAGATTGTCACACTGGCAGGACTTGGATCCGCGAGTTACCACGAGTGCTGGTGAATTATAACTCGCCAAAAATGCCACGAGATGACCGCGGATTCCGATGATAGGTATATCAGTTCGACAACTGCTCGAGTTCTCTTCCATGTGAATACGAATGTAGTGTTAAACTCGGGTTTATGCAACATCGGTACGATCTGTGCATGACACTCTTTCGACAACCACAGAGAATAAAAAATAATGTTAACTGGTTGAAATCTTGAAACAGTCTCGAGGATATGTCGAAAGGGTACGTATAAACTCACAACCCTCGAGCACAGATCGTAATAATGTCCTCCTGGGTCGCTGCTGAACTCGTAGATTGTTGAGCGACTTTTTGACGCAGCGAGAAGCGGCGGCAAGTGTTCGAGTTTGTTTGACACCCCCACCACATGTCTTCGATATGTGTAAGAGACGAAAACTCGAACGACAATTTCAAACCGTTTAAAGTTCTCGCCACTGCTTGTCAAGTACTTTCTTTATGAGGAGACATGTCTTCGACATGCAACGACTAAGCTTCGAGTCCAACACAACACCTGAAGATTTTGGGCGAATTGTAACTCGCAACAACTCGTAGACGAAACTCGCTACAGTGTAGCATAGGCACGACGCAGTCGAGCGACCACTTTAAGTTGATAAACATTAACTTTGTGTTCATACATGTAAATGTGCTTGCCACAAAGTTGCAAACAATGATAGTGTCGTAAAAATCAATAATTCCGCAAATTACCTCAACATCGCGGTTGTCGATCTGAACATCGCGGTTGTAGGTCTGAACATTGCAATTGTTGGTCTGAACATCGCGGTTATCGGTCTGAATATCGCGGTTGTTGGTCTGAGCACATCGCGGTTGTCGGTTTGAACACATCGCGTTTGTCGGTCTGAACATCGCAGTTGTTGGTCTGAACACATCGCGGTTGTCGGTTTGAACACATCGCGGTTGTCGGTTTGAACACATCGCGATTGTCGGTCTGAACATCGCGGTTGTTGGTCTGAAC
Organism: Mya arenaria; assembly: GCF_026914265.1. NCBI lineage: Eukaryota > Metazoa > Mollusca > Bivalvia > Myida > Myidae > Mya > Mya arenaria. The sequence continues at coordinate 6,147,039 of NC_069136.1, read as the reverse complement.
ATCGCGGTTGTTGGTCTGAACATCGCGGTTGTCGGTCTGAACATCGCGGTTGTTGGTCTGAACATCGCGGTTGTCGGTTTGAACACATCGCGGTTGTCGGTCTGAACATCGCGGTTGTCGGTCTGAACACATCGCGGTTGTCGGTCTGAACATCGCGGTTGTTCGTCTGAACACATCGCGGTTGTCGGTTTGAACACATCGCGGTTGTCGGTCTGAACATCGCGGTTGTTGGTCTGAACATCGCGGTTGTTGGTCTGAACATCGCGGTTGTAGGTCTGAACATCGCGGTTGTAGGTCTGAACATCGCAGATGTTGGTCTGAACATCGCGGTTGTTGGTCTGAACATAGCGGTTGTCGGTATGAACATCACGGTTGTCGGTCTGAACATCGCGGTTGTTGGTCTGAACATCGCGGTTGTCGGTCTGAACATAGCGGTTGTAGGTCCTTAGGTCACGTTTGTAGGTTTATAAATCGCGATTGTAGGTGTGTATATCACGAGGGTAGTTCTAACAACTGCGGTTGTAGGTCTGTAGAACGCGGTTTGTGGTCTGTAGAACGCAGTTATAGGTCTATAGAACGCGGTAATAGGTCTATAAAACGCGGTTATAGGTCTATAGAACGCGCTTATATGTCTGTAGAACACTGTTATAGGTCTGTATATGACGAGTGTAGTTATATCAACCGCGGTTGAAGGTCTATTGCTCGCGGTTGTAGGTCTATAGAACGTGGTTGTAGGTCTATAGAACGCGGTTGTAGGTCTATAGATCGCGGCTGTAGGCCTATAGAACGTCGTTGTAGGTCTATAGAACGCGGTTATAGTTCTATAGAACGCGGTTGTAGGTCTATAGAACGCGGTTGTAGGTCTGTATATGACGAGTGTAGTTATATCAACCGCGGTTGAAGGTCTATTGCTCGCGGTTGTAGGTCTATAGAACGTGGTTGTAGGTCTATAGAACGCGGTTGTAGGTCTATAGATCGCGGCTGTAGGCCTATAGAACGTCGTTGTAGGTCTATAGAACGCGGTTATAGTTCTATAGAACGCGGTTGTAGGTCTATATAACGCGGTTGTAGGTCTGTATATCACGAGTGTAGTGATATCAACCGCGGTTGAAGGTCTATTGCTCGCGGTTGTAGGTCTATAGAACGCGGTTGTAGGTCTGTATATCACGAGTGTAGTTATATCAACAGCGGTTGAAGGTCTATTGCTCGCGGTTGAAGGTCTATAGAACGCGGTTGTAGGTCTATAGAACGTGGTTATAAATTTATAGAACGCTGTTATAGGTCTGTAGAACGCGATTATAGGTCTATAGAACGTGGTTGTAGGTCTATAGATCGTGGTTGTAGGTCTATAGAACGCCGTTGTAGGTCTATAGAACGCGGTTGTAGGTCTATAGAACGCGGCTGTAGGTCTGTAGAACGCAGTTATAGGCCTATAGAACGTGGTTGTAGGTCTATAGAACGCGGTTATAGCTCTATAGAACGCGGTTGTATGTCTATAGAACGTGGTTATAAATCTATAGAACGCTGTTATAGGTCTATAGAACGCGATTATAGGTCTATAGAACGCGGTTGTAGGTCTATAGAACGTGGTTATAAATCTATAGAACGTTGTTATAGGTCTATAGAACGCGATTATAGGCCTATAGAACGTGGTTGTAGGTCTATAGACCGCGGTTATAGCTCTATAGAACGCGGTTGTAGGTCTATAGAACGTGGTTATAAATCTATAGAACGCTGTTATAGGTCTATAGAACGCGATTATAGGTCTAAAGAACGCGATTATAGGCCTATAGAACGCGGTTATAGCTCTATAGAACGCGGTTGTAGGTCTATAAAACGTGGTTATAAATCTATAGAACGCTGTTATAGGTCTATAGAACGCGATTATAGGTCTATAGAACGCGATTATAGGTCTGTAGAACGCGGTTGTAGGTCTAAAGAACGCGGCTGTAGGTCTATAGAACGCGGCTGTATGTCCGTAGAACGCAGTTATAGGCCTATATAACGTGGTTGTAGGTCTTTAGAACACGGTTATAGCTCTATAGAACGCTGTTGTAGGTCTTTAGAACGTGGTTATAAATCTATAGAACGCGGTTGTAGGTCTATAGAACGCGGTTATAGCTCTAAAGAACGCGGTTGTAGGTCTATAGAACGCGGTTGTAGGTCTGTATACCACGGATGTTTGTATGTTTATTAAGATTTTATGTTTTTAGATCGCGGATGGTTGTCTATTTATATGCCTATGTATTGCGTTTGAAGGTCTATAGATCGCGGTTGTAGGTTTAAAAATCGCGGTTGAAGGCCTAAAATCGCGGTTGTCGGTCTATAGATCGCGGTTGAAGGTCTAAAAACACGGTTGTTGGTCTATAGATCGCGGTTGTAGGTCTTAAGATCGCGGTTGTAGGTCTAAAGATCGCGATTGTAGGTCTATAGAACGCGATTGTAGGTCTAAATATCGCGTATGTAGGTCTAAAAATCGCGGTTGTACGTCTGAAAATCGTGGTTGAAGGTCTAAAGATCGCGGTTATAAGTCTAGAGATCGCGACTGTATGTCTATAGGTCTATCGATCGGGTTTGAAGTCTATATATCACGGATGTAGGTCTATAAATCACAGTTGTAAGTCTAAAAATCACGATTGTAGGTCTGTTCATCACTGTTGTAGGTCTATATATCACGGTTGAAGGTCTATTGATCGCGGTTATAGGTCTATATATCGCAGTTGAGGTTTAAGATTGCAGTTGTTTGTTTAAAGATCGCGGTTGTAAGTCTTTAGATCGCGGTTGTAGGTCTAAAGATCGCGGTTATAGATCTACAGATCGCGGTTGTAGGTATATAGATCGCGGTTGTAGTTTATATGATCGCGGTAATCGGTATAAAAATCGTGGTTGTAGGTCTATAGATCGTGGTTGTAGGTCTATAGATCGCGATTGTAGGTCTATAGATCGCGGTTGTAGGTCTATATATCGTGGTTGTAGGTCTATAGATCGCGGTTGTAGGTCTATAGATTGTGGTTGTAGGTCTATAGATCGCGATTGTAGGTCTATAGATCGCGATTGTAGGTCTATAGATCGCGATTGTAGGTATATAGATCGCGGTTGAAGGTCTATAGATCGCGGTTGTAGGTCTATAGATCGCGGTTGTAGTTTATATGATCGCGGTTATCGGTATAAAAATCGCGATTGTAGGTCTATAGATCGCGATTGTAGGTCTATAGATCGCGGTTGTAGGTCTATAGATCGTGGTTGTAGGTCTATAGATCGCGGTCTATAAATCGTGGTTGTAGGTCTATAAATCGCGGTTGTAGGTCTATAGATCGCGATTTTAGGTCTATAGATCGCGGTTGTAGGTCTTTAAATCGAGATTAAAGGATTAAATAGGGAGGTTTAGGTTAAAAAATCGCGGTTATAGATCTATAGATAACGGTTGAAGGTCTAAAGATCGTGTTTGTAGGTCTAGAAATCGCGGTTGTAGGTCTAAAGGTCGCGGTTGTAGGTCTTAAAATCGTGATTGTAGGTCTATAGATCGCATTTGTATGTCTAGAAATCGCGGCTATAGTTCTTAAAATTGCGGTTGTAGGTCTATAGATATATTGATCGGGGTTGAATTTCTATATATCAAGATTGTTGGTCTAAAAATCATGGTTGCAGGATTGTTTATCACGGTTGTAGGACGAAAGATCACGGTTTAGGGTCTATAGATCGCGGTTATAGGTCTAAAGATCGCGGTTGAAGGTCTATTTATCGCAGTTTAAGGGTGAAAAATTGCGGTTGTAGGTTTAAAGATCGCAGTTGTTGGTCTTTAGATCGCAATTATAGATCTAAAGATCGCGGTATAGGTCTATAGATCGCGGTTGTAAGTCTATAGATCGCGGTTGAAGGTCTAAAGATCGCGGTTGTAGGTCTATAGATCGTATTTGTAGGTCTATAGATCGCATTTGTATATCTAGAGATCGCGGCTATAGGTCTTAAAATCGCGGTTGTAGTTCTTTAGATATATTGATCGGAGTTGAATATCTATATGTCACGATAAAAAGTGAAAGGTTGTAGTTCTATAGATCGCAGTTGTAGGTCTATTGATCGCGGTTATAGGTCATTAGATCGCGGTTGAAGGACAATAGATTGCGGTACCATTGCGCTGCCGTACCAGTACCGATTCCCGAAAATCGCCAAATTTATGCTCCGGTATATCACCGGTACCAAATCGGTTATGTGTGACAAGCCCTTGAATACGCATCGAAGTTAAGTTTTATTTTTACAGTTTCAGAGTAAGTTAAAAACCGGGACAAAATAACGTCCGTAGGGAATTGAGTTACCTAAAGAACAAAACTGGTCCCAACGTCTGCACATGCGCAGATGCTGAAATATCTTCAACATTAACTACACTGTGTTAAGGTAATTTGGCGCCATAAATAACATATCAAAAAAACCTGCGGGCTAATGAATCCGGTGACGCAGTAACGTCAGAGTATGCCGACGGTCGCGTTCCGTCGGGAACCAAGCAACCTAAAGAACAAAACCGCTCTCGACTTCCGCGCATGCGCGGATGCTGAGATATTTGAAACATTACCTCTCCATCTTAAGGTATGTAGGGCCGCATTGAACAGTAACATTTTGGAGACAGTTTGCGACGTTGGAAACTGGTGACCAAATAACGTCCCAGGCACCCTGACGGTAGCTTTTGGTAGGGAAAAGAGGCCCATAAAGATCAATACTGGTCGCAACTTCCGCACGAGCTCGGGTGCTGTGATATCATATACATTAACAACACCATTTTAAATTAATTGGCGCCTTTTGTAACATATGAAAGAAACTTGTGGGCGTATGAAGCCGTTGACGAAGTTACATGTACATAACAAGAGCACGGACGGTCGCGTTCCATTCGGAACCAAGCAACCTAAAGAACAAACCCGGTCCGGACATCTGCGCATGCGCGGATTCTTAGATAAATGGCGCCAAAGTACCTTAAAACGCTGTAGTTAATGACGAAGATATCTCAGCATCCGCGGGAGTTTGAACCAGTTTTGTTCTTTAGGGGACTCATTTGCCGTAGGAAACCGACCGTCGGGACGCTTGGGACAATATTTGGTCACCGGTTTCCGACGTCGCAAAAAGCCTCCAAAACGTTACTTTTCAACGGGGTCTCCTAACCTTAAAATGGGATGTTAATGTCGTAAATATGTAAGGATCTGCGCGCTGAGTTCGGGACCGGTTTTGTTCCTTAGGTCTCTCGGTTAGTATTGTAACTGCGTCACCGGTTCAATTCGCCTACAAGTTTCTCCTATACGTTACGAATTGCCCCAAAATGAATGCCTTACACTCGGATAGTTAATGTCGAACATATATCAGCATCCCTGCAAGTGCGGAAATTGGGTCCAGTTTTGGGCCCTGTTCCCTATGCAACCCGACCGTTGGGGTGCATGGTACGTCATTTGATCACCGGTTTATAACGTCGCAAAATGTCTTCAAAACGCTCCTTTTCAACGGGTTTTGCCATAATATATTATGGGAGATTAATGTCGTAGAAAGCTCCGGAACCACGAAGGCGGGGAGGTCGGGACTGGCCTTGTACTTTAGGTATTTCAATGTTCTACTTAACGCGATCGTCTGGGAATCTCTGACGTAATTGCGTCATCGTTTCCATTAGCGTACAAGTGTTTCTCCTATACGCTTAATTGGCAACAAAATACCTTTAAATGGGGGTAGTTAATGTCGAAGATATCTCAACATCCCCGCACGTTAAGAAGTTGAGACTAGTTTTGATCTTTAGGTCTCTCTAAACGCTACGTATCGCAACCTATCGGGGAGCCTAGAACGTTATTTGGTCACCGGTTTTTAGCGTCACAAAGTGTCACCAAAACGCTACTTTTCAACGTGCTCCGACATACCTTGTAACGGGAAGATAATGTCGAAGATATCTCCAGAACCACAAGTGCGAGGGGGTCGGGGCTGGTCTCGTTCTTTAGATCTATCGATTCCGTACGTAACGCAACCACGGGTGCATCTCTGACGTATTTGAATCACCGTTTCCATTTGCGTGCAAGTTTCTTTTATACGTTACAAATGGCGCCAAATGGATTTTGTCCGTTAGATCTTCCTAAACCCTACGCAACACGCTCTTCGGGGTGCCTGGGACGTTATTCGATCACCGGTTTCTAAAGCCGAAAAATGTCCCCAAAACGCGAATGTTTATACTTTTCATCGGACTCCGAAATATCTTGTGATGGGAAGCTAATGTCGAAGATATCTCCTGAATCACGAGTGCCAGGTGGTCGGGACCGGTATTGTCATTTGTGGTATCTCGATTTCGTGCCCGTCGGCGCATCTTTGACGTGTAAGCCTCACCGTTTCTATTCGCGTACAAGGTTCCCCTTTACATTAAAAATAGCGCCAAAATATCTTAAAATGGGGTTAGTTAATGTCGAAGATATCTCAGCATCTCCGCACGTGCAGAAGTCGGGACGATTAATTTGCGTTTGGTCTCCCTAAACCCTACGTCACGCGCACTTAGTGGTGGTTGGGACGTTATTTGATCACCGGTTTCAAACGTCGCAATTTGTTCCTTAAAACGCTACTTTTCACACTTTTCAACGCGCTCAGACACAGCTTGAAATGGAAAGTTAATGTCGAAGATATCTCCTGAACCACGAATGCGAGGGGGTCGGGACCGGTCATGTTCTTTAGGTTTCTCGAACCCTACGTAACGGGACCGATTGGGCATCTCTGACGCATTGGCATCACGGTTTGTATTCGTGTACAAGGTTCTCTTATACTTCACAAATGGCGCCAATATACATTACAATGGGGTAGTTAATGGCGAAGATAACTCAGCATCCACGAACGTGCGGAAGTCGGGACCAGATTAGTCCGTTAGGTCTCTCTAAACCCTACGTAACAGGCGGTCCGCGGTACCTGGGGAGTTATTTGATCAAAGGTTTCTAACGTCGCAAAGTGCCCCCAAAACGAAACTTTTCATTCTTTTTAACGTTCTCTGACATACTATTGTAATGGGAAGTTATTCTCGAAGATATCTCCGGAACCACGAGTGTGATGGATCGGGACCGGTTTTGTTCTTTAGGTCTCTCGATTCCCTATTTAGTGACAATCGGCGCATCTCTGATGTATTGGCGTCATCGCATCTATTCGCATACAAGATTCTCCTATACGTTACGTTACAAATGGCGCCAAAGTACCTTTAAATGGGGTAGTTAATGTCGAAGATAATCAGCATCCCCGCACGTGCGGGATAGGGCCTAGTTTTGTTCGTTAGGTATTTCTAAACTCTACGTAACGCGCTGTTCGAGGCGCCTAAAACGTTATTTGATCATCGATTTCTAACGTCGGAAGATGGGAATGTCGAAGATATCTTCGGAACCACAAATGCAAGGACCGGTCTTGTTCTTCAGGTCTCTCGATTCCATACGTAACGTCTATTTTCTTCTATACCTATGCGCCAAAAAAAGCTTAAATGGGGGTAATTAATGTCGAAGATATCTCAGCATCCCCTCACATGCGGAGTTCTCTCTAAACCCTACGTAAAGTGCTTTTCGTGGCGCCTGTAATGTTATTTGATAACTGGTAACTAACGTCGCAAAGTATCCCCTAAACGCTGCCTTTTCAACGGGTTCTACAATAGCTTAAGATGGAAAGTTAATTCCGAAAATAATTCCGAAACCACGAATGCGAGGGACCGGTCTTGTTCGATTTCCTACGAATCTCAGAAAAGCGCCTAAACGTATGAGATCAGACTTTCGGGTCGAACGAGGACATGGGTCTTGTTGTTCATCGACCACGCCCAACACTTATCGGGTTGTTGGAACACGGGGGGGGGGTCTGCTGCACTTCGGCTGATGAAGTACCTTTTTATGCACTTGAAACAAACCACTGGCCCACTTCCTCTATGTTTCAAAATTCCGCCTCAGTTGATCAAATTTATCATCAAATAACCTTGAAGTGCTTTAACTAACGGACTTTCCAATCGTTTTCTTCTCAATCAATCATATTTGTATTGTTCGTCACCAAAAACAAAACCTCAAGTGACGGACGCGAAACAGTCCGACAATATTAACTCTAAAATCACGAGGAAGACGATTTACTTATGCACCAGTCAATTGTAACCACGGCCCCCCCAGGTCCGGGGATATACCGGGGATAGCCGGGGAAATATACCGTGTTTTAGCTTTCAGGTGGCCCCGCAGTGCCGCGTGAATGCGGTGGTTTTGTCTTCGCGCAAAATATATCGGGGAATGGGCCTTACCAGGGTTCCTGGGGTGCGGGGGCATTTGGCGAGGATTTTACCATCTGTTCGTCACCGCAGGGCCGGTATTTTACCCGGGGTTGGCTGGACCGAAAGTCAAAGTCCCCGCTATTCCCCGGACCTGGGGGGACGAACAGATGGTAAAATCCCAAAAAATAAATCTTGAGCCTGTATTCACCGTGAATATGTTCATGTATTTATTTATTTATTAGAAAAGCATAAAATGTTTAAATGAGTTTCAAAAAGTTAGTTCCGGTGCCGGGAATCGAACCCGGGCCGTCTGGGTGAAAACCAGAAATCCTAACCACTAGACCACACCGGAGACGTTGTAAATAGGTAAGATTAAGAGGTATATATATATATATATAAACGTCGTGTACCGCTGTTAACCTTCGTCATACTATTGATGAGTTATACCTGGGACCAATAATCCTACTCCCACGTTATTCACTATACAATATTTATACTGAAGCGAAGTAAATCTTTCCTCTATATCGTTTTCCATTTATCTGAATTAGAAGTGTCATTTGTCGAGTCATTGTGAAGGACATTTTCTTTGTAGTCAGTTACATGAAAAAGTAAACGATGATTATGTTGATGTATTTTTAAAGTTATATGTACGTGTATGCAGGTGGTACTCTTCTTTTTGCACCGAGTCAGGCATTGTATTTTTTCACGAGGTTGATTGAGAGATAGATAATAAACTTGTTTAACCTGTATGTTAAAATGTTGGCGAAATTAGTCTGAGGTAAACAGGATAAATTAAGTTCAATTTTAAACCGAACTTAGTGTAAAAGTTACATCATAAAGGTATTTTACATTGTGAATGGGTTGACAACTAAAGAATATTCTTGATAACTTTGGTTGTTCGGAGTATTGGATTATGTAGAGTATGCCTAATCAAAGCAAGGGTGATCTCATCATTGTATGATCAGTATCTCCAAAATTGGAGTAGCAATTTAACGGTTTACTTTTTTTATTTTGATGCTGTTCCGTGTTTTGATATATGTTTGTTATCTCTCATGGGCATTTGGGTCACAATTATAAATTGAAGACTTGAATCTTGAATCACGCGGCATAACCGACCCTACAACGTCTCCTGGCATGATGGTTCGTATTCGGAGCTACGGCAGGGTCAAAATGAAAATCATTCTTGGAATATTTTAATGCGACTCTTTCAAATATTTTACATTAACGAAAAGTTCTTCAATGTCATCAATTCGGGGTAATTGTATTACGTCAAAGTCGCATTTAATATTAATTAACACGAAACAGCAATTTCAATATCGGGAAGCATTTTCTAAAGTGTTCATATGGAAAATATATATTGTGCACTCATTTACAAGTCCAGATTTTAATTTCACATTTTAACTTTCATTTGCGGTTTTTATTTATTTTCGGTAAATTTTCGGTATGTTGCTGCAAACTTTATAACCGTTTCTTGGATTATGTTTCATCTTAGAAGTCGCCAATGGAGAAGTTAACATGTTAACTTACATTATGATCTTCAAATCAAGATCGATTCAAGATCTGCATATCCACATGCCTCTAAAAAGATTCAGTCAGTGGCTTTGTACTTTGCAACAAGCATAACAGTAGCCCGGCACAATATTGGTCACTTCTGGAACCCTTACATAAGACCGAAGCAACATATAATTCGGCACCATCGATTCAGCGCTGTGGTCCCACTCTGTTGGCATATTACAATAGAGGGCGACCAAGGATTGTACAGTCAGTACCAATGTTCTTTTTAATAAACTGCTACAGAAGTTATGTCCAAGTGACACACGTGTCCATGGATTGGATATATACTATCAGTGGGCGTCCTACAACATTTTGTTAGACTGATAAATGCATTAAAATCAAATTTGTGTGGCGATTTTGAGTGTAAGTTTTATTAGCAAATTCAAACAATGTACATCAATACTACCAAGAAAATGGCTTTTGAAAGAGATCTACGATAATTTGGAGCTTTAATCGTTGTTAAGTTTTTTATTCAGATAAGGATTAGAAACCTATTCCATTTTAAAAGTCCTATTCGACTTTTGCTCAGTACTTTCTTTTTATGAACCAGGTATAGTTAATTTCTCTGACCTCGAACCTTGATATTTGGCAATAACTCGGATATCCGGTCATTACATTCATTGACCCTGGTTAACACTAAGTCTAACTTAACTAAATGTATACATTTGAATGCTGTTGTTTTTGCATTTAACACAGTACTTCATTTTCCCAGAGAGTACATGCATTTTACTTTCGTTATTTTCTATTTGTTTCGTCCGTATAATCTATATAAATTCAGTGCATTCCATGTCAATAATTTAATAAAAGGCATTTAAAAAAAAAAATATTGCATTTTCCATTTTTAGTTATACTGTGAACCAACGATAGTTTATTACACATCGGTACATGTTTTCATATGAAATATTTTTTATATCATAAATACTATTGAAAACTATGAAATTAAATTAAAAATGAACAAAAATGTTGTCTTTGAATCGTACCAATTCAATAGATGCACTTCGATTTGTATGTACATGCTATTTTTTTTACAGGAATGATCATAGAATAATGTCACACTACGATAAATTGTCACAACTGTTTCGTGAAGATGAGCATATAATCTCTTGTCTCAATAATCTGAAAAACGCCAATTGTCTCTTTTTCATTTATTTCATAATATATTGTAAGCCATACAGTGAACCAGCGGTAGTTTGCTATAAATCAGTACATGCTTCGATATGAAATAACAATTGATATCATGATAAATATTAACTACTAAGTACTATCGTCCTTCAGTTTGACTTTTAAACCATCATGTGAACAGGTAGATCACTCTTGTTTATTATTCCGTCCATTCTTATAGTAGAAATACACAAACATGTCCACCGCAGCCAATCCGTACACTAGTCCTATTAACGTCACTGGATCTTTCGGCAGAAACGTTAGCGTTGGACGTAATATACCGACACCCAAGAAACAACCGCTTTGGAAAAGCGTTGCCATGGCTACGGGAAGTAAAGCGCTAGTGTTCTTCTTGTCAGACATTTGGTGTTGTCTTCTTTCTTGCAAAAAATATATGATCTCATTAGAAAAAAATAAATAAAACCAGTTATAATAATGTATTACCGAATTAAAATGTTATTTTGTATAATATTTTTTATTTAAAAAATTGATTTATTCAGTTTTGTGTTGATTAATTATATAAATTCTTGAGTTTCTAAAATAAAACATTTTATTCTCACCTTAAATCTTTGATAATGTCGAATAGTTTCCTCTGTATGTTTGCGTCTGTGTTTGTGTTAGTTTGTAAATGTTTATGCTGATGCGAAACCCTCAATTTATACCGACTTGTCACATGACACTGGCTTTACATTCCTTGACCTATTTCATCAGTTATCCATCAGGTATTAAAGAGACATTGTCACAATTCCTGTTGCATTGTACCACGGACCTATAAACCATATATAGGTCCGTGACTGTACGACTTATAGAGTCGATCTTTGTCAATAAGTGTTTGTTATAGATTTAAAAATAATAAATAAATTAACAACATAAAAATGTTATGGGCAAAATCATAAAGTAAAATGTAAACCCACATAAGATATGTTTAGATACATTGTTTTAAAAAGTATAAAATATGGTTAACAGCGTTATAGCGTTCTAATTACAGAAAAACACAGCTGATTATGCCTCTTTAAACCTACAAAGGGCAAGTTGAATAATTAGTTCACCCACAGTTGAGTAAATAGCACGCTTAACAGTACGCGTGAGAGATTAGGACGTGCGTGATACCTGTCATTAACGTAGATCAGCGATTAGCAATAGCTATTTTGACGATATAAATTAATGTTTTACTTTCGAGAAGATTTTCTGGTGTTTTAAGTAATGCTTTTATAGGTAGTGTAAGTCATTGTCGCGTAGAAAATATTATCGGATATTTTTAATTCAATGTATAAAACGTTATAGGTTTAAGATAAAAATAAGAGCCGTATCAGTTGTACTCCCGTTATAAATCATGTTTGCTTCCTTATTTTATGATATGTTATATTTAGGGCATGTTTACTAGGAATCAATTACTTATAAGAAATTAAATAACAAAGAAAATCCGTTTGAAATCGTGCAGTGTCGAGAAAATTGTGTAGAACGTTCAATGCACATGTTCATCGAATGGGAAAACCACCCGAAACCGCCTTTCATTAATATAGTATGCGACCATGCGTTCTATCGAATCCGAAATAGGCAATACATTGAATGATACTCATTTCTCTGTAAACTACAAATAATGCACACTAAGTATTCGTTCAGAACAACACAGTTATACAATAGTAATACTATAGTAAACTAATACGCTGATATATGAAATGATTGGACAACGTACCAATCCTTTGGTTACATTTTAGAGGATTCACTGAAGTTTTGAATTATAAAACAGAGAGTTTTAAGTATGGCCTACAGATTGCACTTTACTTAATTTTGTATCAAACTGTTTGTATAACAAAATACTTATGACATCAACAGACAATTTCAATTTACAACTTCCTCAATACAGACAAAAACATAGTTGACTATGCCTCTTTAAACCTAAAAACTCTCGAGTTGAATACTGATGATAGTTCGCCACCAGGTTGAGTACACAGCACGCTTTACAGTACGGGTGAGAGATTAGGACGTGACATAATAGGCTATAAGTAGATAGATCATCGATTAGATTCCTCGCAACCGATATTTCGCAACAGAAAACAAGGTGAACCCAAATAATGGCTACAATTGTTAACGTTTTAAACTTTTCATTGAATAAACAGTTCATATGAAGAATTTAAACAATTCTATGTGTTTTTCAATGAAAATTGTTTCCGCGCCTTTTCGATTAATAGAATATTGCGTGACCTAAAGTTGACATTACAGGTAAAACAATTTCAAAATATTGGATTGAAAAATAAACTTTAAATGGATGTGTGTGAAGTTGGCTCAGCCATCGGCAATCGAAAATCGACATTCGAAATTATATAGTACAGCTACAATGTCGAGCTGGAATGTCGAGCTGGACGGAAGTCTAGCTCGACATTCGAAATTAAATATAGCAGATCTTCAATGTCGAGCTGCAATGTCGAGCTGGACGGAAGTCTAGCTCGACATTCGATATTATATATAGCAGATCTTCAATGTCGAGCTGGAATGTCGAGCTGGACGGAATTCTAGCTCGACATTCGATATTATAAAGCAGATCTTCAATATCTAGCTGCAATGTCGAGCTCGACGGAATTCTAGCTCGACATTCGATATTATATAGCAAATATTCAATATCTAGCTGCAATGTCGAGCTGGACGGAATTCTAGCTCAACATTTGATATTATATATAGCAGATTTTCAATATCTAGCTGGAATGTCGAGCTGGACGGAATTCTAGCTCGACATTCGATATTATATATAGCAGATCTTCAATGTCGAGCTGCAATGTCGAGCTGGACGGAATTCTAGCTCGACATTCGATATTATATATAGCAGATCTTCAATGTCGAGCTGCAATGTCGAGCTTGACGGAATTCTAGCCCGACATTCGATATTATATATAGCAGATCTTCAATGTCGAGCTGCAATGTCGAGCTGGACGGAATTCTAGCCCGACATTCGATATTATATAGCAAATATTCAATATCTAGCTGCAATGTCGAGCTGGACGGAATTCTAGCTCGACATTCGATATTATATAGCAAATATTCAATATCTAGCTGCAATGTCGAGCTGGACGGAATTCTAGCTCGACATTCGATATGATATAGCAAATATTCAATGTCTAGCTGCAATGTCGAGCTGGACGGAATTCTAGCTCGACATTCGATATTATATAGCATGTCTTCAATGACGAGCTGCAATGTCGAGCTGGACGGAATTCTAGCTCGACATTCGATATTATATAGCAAATATTCAATGTCTAGCTGCAATGTCGAGCTGGACGGATTTCTAGCTCGACATTCGATATTATATTGCAAATATTCAATGTCTAGCTGCAATATCGAGCTGGACGGAATTCTAGCTCGACATTGAATTTTTGTTATATACTATCAAATGTTGAGCTGGAATTCCGTCCAGCTCGACATTGCAGCTAAACATTGTAGTTGTACGATATAATTTCGAATGTCGATTGTCGATTGCCGATGGCTTAGTCAACTTCACACACATTTTAAATGGACTAATAGGCCAAACAGAAAAAACTTATTTATTTAAGATATGTTGTTAGAATACCGAACAATATTGGATTAATACATGGACTGTGTTTGGACCAATTGACCTGAGAATTAAACATCTATTTTAATATTTATATTTGCAATATGCTGATAGACTCACGAAATTATCATGATTGCAATTGGCTTTTTTTGCATGAAAATTACAAAATATGTACTGAAATAGAACCCGGTGTTCTAACTAAAGCACGTGTCGAGTAAATCTCAAAGTAAAGTATGTTTTAGGCCTTTTATTTCGTGTTCGTGTTATCTTCTTACTAGCTCCTTCAGTCTATATAAAACAATAAGCCGTGGTACAATCACTAGCCCTGATCCAAGGGAAACGAATTTTACAAGCTTGGTACAAGATCTACAGTTGATGTTACATACCATTTATCTAAGCACACTAACCTCAAAGTTTAGTCACGAACTATCTAGACTGATAGCTCATTTAAAACATAAAAATTATTAAACATGTACAGACGACACGAGCGGCGGACCAACTCTGACTGCGGCATACAATATACCTAAGCTCTGTGTCTGCTGATATCCGATAAGAAGAATAATTGTCACGTCTTTAACTTATGATAAAGCTACTATGAGTGCTTGGAAACTGCCTGACAAACACTGACCGTTTTATTAGATTTTACAGATCCGAACATTTTTGCTGTTCACAAAAAATACAAAAATTATAAATATATATACATATATCATAAAACCTTTCACACTACGTGAAATGTTATCAAGGGAAACAACTGCATAGACTCACTTTCGTTTTACATATTAGAGTTATCTTCGAACATTTTAATGCAAACTTGTTACCATGATACCGCTAGCGTATTTCTACCCCGTACATAAATTTCATAACTGTAATTCCGAAATAATGCCTGTTTACCAATCAACATTGAAAAACAATGGTAAACGCCCCCTTCCCGTTACAAAATGCCAAATAATTCAAACCACTAGGAATCAGATACACTCTGATTATAACAGCTATAGTTTGTGCTTAAGACTTATTAAAATAGTTTTCGTCAGAAAAACGCCATACGTATCATACTGAGACTACCTGATCGAACGAGGCGGTCTGTGCTGCCCTGTATCTTGGTGTTCACCACGCCCAACACCCATCGAGATGTTGGAACACGGAGAAGTCTGCCGCGCTTCCGCTGGTGAAATGGCCTTTCAAGCCCTTCAAGCAAACCACTGGCTCAAACTGAACGCAACATCCTACCAGCATTGTTGCTCGGCCTCTACCTCCACAAAAGCTTCGAAAAGAAAAGGATTGATTCTTGCTGACTCCGCTGCCCACTCCGTCTATGCAGTTCTAAATTCCGCTTCAGCTGATAAAATTTGTCACATCAAAGAACATTTGAAGTGCTTAAACTAATGGAATTGTCTAATTGTTTTCTTCTCATTCAGTCGTATTTGTATAGTTCTTCGCCAAAAACAAAACCTCAAGTGTCGAACGAGGAGCAGTCCTACAATATTAATAATAGGAAAACCGTATTTACTTATCTCCGCCAAAAACGTTAGTACAATAGAAATATTATAACTTAAATAATAATATTGATATCAACAAACCTAATTCCCGTATTCATCGAAACGTGAATAACTGTACATATGCATTTGTTAGAAAATAATTAATGTTTTAATGAGTTTAAAAAAGTTAATTCCGGTGCCGGGAATCGAACCCGGGCCGTCTGGGTGAAAACCAGAAATCCTAACCACTAGACCACACCGGAAACGTTACAAGAAGACAGAGTTATATTTATATATACTGTATACGATTTGTATCTCTGGTAACCTTAGTCATATTATTGATCATTCTCGGGCCTATTTATAACCTAATCACATAAGTTAACATATAGGTTATAAATACGCTGAGGGTCGAGAGTGAATATTGATGAGTTATGCACAATATTTATGTATGCTGCTTTAAAGCGAAGTTAATCTTTCCGCTATTGTTTTCTATTTTTTGGAATGATGAAGTCTAATATGTTGAGTTATTGTGAAGGACTTCATTTTCTTTCTAATCAGTTACATGCATAAGTGAGTGATGTTGATTTTGATGTAGTTTTGAAGTTACTGTATATGTACAATAGACTGCACAAAGTCAAACTGCTCTGCAACAAGTTGGTTTATTGTGAATTTACATTACACAACAGTTGTTTTTTTTGTACGTGGTTAATAGATAAAACCTTTTTGGACTAGGGCACTTATGGCCTAGTTCATAGCTATAAACGCGATACCTGCATTCTCAAGCCGCATCTGGGGGTTCACTGACGTAATGTATTCATGCGCTGTATTTTCATTGGATTGCGGTTAGCGAATTTGAATAATCAAAGTAGTACCAGAACGGATTGCAATGAAAACATCTAATAAAAATAGTTCTCCTAACAATTTAAGCTAACTGTATGTTCTTTTAATGAAGCACAAGAAATTCATACGTAGCGAGTGAGTTAATCTGGTTAACTACATGAATATTCTTGAATACGGTCAGATTATATACAATAAGAATATGAACATATTGGAAAAGTACGCATCGAAATTTTTCCGTTCAATGCTCTGTATTGATAGACTGGTACCCTCTTTCTCTTTTATCCGAAAAGAAACCAGTATCAGCTAACCACGGTGCCCGTCGCGCATTCGAAATTTCTTGTGAATTCATAAAGTGAATAAAGCGTGCGGTCTAAGTAGAAAACAACCAGGAAAATTGGTTCAAAAAAGTACTGTTATCCTTTGCATACAATGTTGGTATTCCGAAGTCGGTCCTTGTTCTTTTTTTCGACATAATTTGCATGTTTCCGTGATATTTTCTTTTCGATACAAAGTTTTTTTTAGCTTATCATCGCATGGCACTTAGCACATTTTTAAATACAACATGATTTTTGGTATTTATTGTTCAAATACTATTAATGTTAACTAAACAACCATATGCCGCGTACCTGTATAACTTTATATTTTTGAGGAAAAGTAAATCAGGGTACCAGTCTTCTTATTGACCTTAAAATTTACTCTGATCAGAGCGGCCGAATGATTCAGACATACATGTATGTTATCACTACTTCCGGATGCTGATGATGTGAATTTCATAGTGTTTTATTGAGGAAATTTATTAATAAAGCCGCCATTGAATGATTACCACCACCAAACGGATTTATTTTCATCTTACCGTGGGTAGCATTTTTAATTTGACACGTAAATTTTCAAGCAATACCAAGTTCGTTTTAAAAAAGCATGTGATTTCAATTTTGCAAAATGGAGATAAAAAATATCAAATATGCGCATACTTATTTATGTGTCATTCTAAATGAAGCCAAATGTATGAATATGTGCATAAAGCGTCTGTGAATAAGATGATTGTTTACCGATGTGCATAGAAAAGTCTTGCAGCCACTCTCAGTGTAAGTACATGACATTGTGATAAACCATCGCCATTGATAAAACAATCTTGCATGCTCAATTTTGATTTCCTCTCTTACCACAGGGGCAGGTTGCGTTGTTTTGACACAAAAGTTTTGATAAAGTTATGGCTTCTTAAACAGGGTCATGTCGGCAAATATATGGAAATTCAGGGTCAAGTCGTCACCCTTTACAAAGATAATAAAATAAAAAAAAATTTTTTTTTGTTGCCATTTATCACAAGTTACAGTTACAACATCATAGTCTGACTAAAAATTGATAAAAAAACAACAAAATGGACAGAGGCGTGGTGTGTCAAAACAACACAACCTGCCCCTGTGAAATGCATCAGTCAAAAATAAATATCAACATTAAAGTTATGGAAGCCAGAAATAGTGTCCTCGCAATGCCGGATGATTGCGGTCGTTTTGTCTTCCCTCAAAATATATCAGGGAATTGCTCTTACCTTAGATCCCCAGGTTGCGGGGGGGGGGGTATTCAACGGGATTTTACCACCAGTTTGTTCGCATAGGGCAGGGATTTTACCGGGATTGGCTGGACAGAAAGTCAAAGTACCTGCTATTCCCTGGGGGTTGGGGCGTGGTTACAATTGACTGGTGCATACTTTACAAGTTCTTTTTCTGAAAACGCTTTGTGCTCACTTTTTATTTTCTAGCCAAGAATGAAAATCAAAAATCATTCAGAGATACTGTATGGTGATGCATTGTTGTTGATAGATCAATATAAATTTGTGAAATATTTGAGGGAAAGGTATTTGGTTAAATAATTTACAAGTGTAACTTTTTACAGTTTTATTTACCAATGCAGTGCCGAATATTGTTGAGATAGAATTGAATTTGTATTAATTAATCAGTTGACTTGTGGCGTTTAGGGAACAAAATTAAAATATTCAATAAAGTTCCCTTATCACCCAATGTTGTGGAATAGTGAAGTAATGAAGATTTAACCTCACAACAGTCTTTCTCAAATGCTGTCCAGGCTTTTTTATGCTTAAGAATAACTAACCTCGCGATGTCAGACCAGAAATCATCTTGCCATGAGATTGGATCACTACATGGATCATTATGCACCAGTCAATTGTAACCACGGCTCCCACATCCGGGGGTATAGCCGGCGAAATGGGCCATGTTTTTACCTTTCAGATGGCCCCGCAGTGCCTGGTCTTCCCGAAAAATACCGTGTGGATGGGGCTTAACATAATGACCCTTGGGTGCGGGGCATTTGGTGGGGACTTTACCTTCAGATTATCTCCGCAGGGCGGGGATTTTAGCTGGGGTTGGCTGGACCGAAAGTAAAAGTCCCCGCTATTCCGGGACCGGGGGGGGGGGGGCATGGTTACAATTGACTGATGCATTAGCTTGTGTATTCAGATAAAGTTAAGAATATATATTTATTTATATAAGTTATACTTTACAGTTAAATCAAAGATTTGAAAAATGTATCCTTTATCAATAAATGCAAGTATACATAAATGACTGTGCAAATCTTCATGCATCATCCAAAAATGAGTACCTTGCAGGGTACATGTTATTTGTAAATAAAAATATACTAAGTGAGCTTTCAAGATTACCTTTCCAATCGCATACACAATGCGGTTTGAAACCTGGATAATTAAAACAAATCTTGGTTGTAGACCATTACTATTAAATATTTGATAAGTCACAGACATTATAAGGTACAGTTTAAAGGGGCTGTACTCAGTTAATGATGAAAAAGCAAAAATTTAAATAAATTTGTAGAAAATTGACATAAATTTGGTATCGATGTGTACAATTAATGCATTGAAACTTACTAACTGATGATCCTCATAGTTTACAAATGATTTATTAATAGCAGTTATTTCGTGTTTTTCCATTAAAAAAAGATTACTAGGTATGTCTACCGAGTAGAATTCATTCCTTATGCGTGATCTGCCGTTGATGTTATTACATGATATTAGCTAGTTAGATATACATCTGGGAAATTCCACCCAGTTAAAGTAAGTCTTCATAGCATAGTGGATACGACACTTCACTGCATTTTTTTTTTATTTTGGTATTATATTTACAATAACGATATCAAAGAGTAAAATATTTTATTAAAAAGTGTCCTTAGATTCGTTACAGGAAAAAAAACAAGTTTTTTGGTGCCAATCTGGTGTACAGTTTCTTTCATAAACAACAAGTGAAGCCAATGCTGTATTAATTTGAGACAAACAAAAAGAAGACAGCACAAAGTTCAAAAAGTGTGACCAATGTGAGAATACCTTACATAATTTATAAATTTTCATGCGATTCAGACAATTTTAATGCTAAAAATCACAAAAAAAATCATGCCCTTGAATTATTCCTGACATAGTTTAAAGCTGCACTCTCACAGATTTACCGTTTTTACAACTTTTTTTTTGTCTTGGAAAGAGCAAATTGTTGCGTAAACATCTTCAAACCAATGATTTCAGATTGCTGACAATCAGCTCGTAGTTTGTCATATTTCCGTTCGAAAATTAATGTTTTATGGCTTAAACCGTTACTAACAGTTTAAGAATAATGCTTAAAACATCATTTTTTTACTTTAATATAAAAATCTGCCATCTAAATTTTGGTCAACAGTCTTCTATAACTGGTTTCCATGGATTTTCGCAAAAATTGGCTCGTTCCAAGACAAAAAATAAAAAAAGTTGTCAAAATGAGAGTGCAGTTTTAAACTCATAATAAAATTTCAACGCACTACATTTGACATAATTTTAAACAGATGAAAAAATGTTATTTTTAAAAAGCACAATATATCCTTTATGTGACCTTACATTATAATGAATTTACTCAGATTATTATTAAGTGACTTTTCTTGCACTTAAATGTGAAAAAGAAAGCTTGGGGATTTGATATTCTACTAGATGTAACTCGGCTTCGTTCATTTTTCTAAACTTTCTCTCGGTGATGAGGAATAAATTTTATTCACTGCAGTTGTTTTCTAAGTTTATGCAAATAAGAACAATTGAAACAACTCATTAACTACTGTTGATCGTGTAGATTGTGGGAGGTCATGGTTGATTTCAATGAACCACCAATAAGCCCTGCCAAAATTGGATAGTGATTGGTCAGTCAGGTGCTTTTGGTAGGCATGATAAGCATGAATGTTAATTTTAACCATCATTTATGAATAATTACAAATCATTGAATATTGAAATAACAAGCGAAATGTTAGTTTGAATGATGAAAGCCATGAAATATGTGAAGTATTCAAAAAGAGACCATTTTTTCAGCTTGTGTAAATAATGAGAAAATTGTTAAGTAAAATTATTTATTGTTTATCAGGAAATGTTGAAATCTCATGTTTAGACCTATAGTGATCATACTTGATTGCTATGTTATTGGCACTTATTGCAATATGTTTTATTCATTGCAATATTTATGTAAAATATTAATTATTATGTTGACTTAAGTTTGTAGATAAGAACTAATGGTATAGGTGATGTGAGAATGATCTCGTAAGTCTTTAAAACTCCTTTTGGTATTGTGATTGTTTTGCCCCAGTCTTGTTCAGTTTAGCTTTTGAAGATTTTCAAAGTAACTGCAAAACAAGTCCAGCACGCTGTCTAGAAAGACTATGTCAAACCCTGGCCAGATATAATTTCTTGTCTTTTCAAATTACCAACTTGGCAATGGTTTTATCATAACATAGGATATTGGTTTTAAAGAACATGTTTAAATAGTGTAATTGTATGTGGAATGAAATATCATAAGTGGCACTAAATTTAACATAATTTATAGTTCTCATTGATATTACACATAGCCCCAAGTACATGATGATCTAAATTTAAAGGCTTGGATGGAGTCAGAAAAATGCATATTGATACATTGTACTTTCCAGCGCAAGAACTGTTTGTTTATTAAAGTAAATAAAGCAATCCCCACACCAAGGAACTGCAGTATTGCTTAACCAGCTTAATTGACATTATGAGTTGGAGTTCAAATTGCTGCAATTAAAGGCACATCTAGTTTGCAGAATTATTCAAACTCTGATTTAGCAACCTTAATATAGTTATATGAACTACTTTTGCGAAATAAAAGCTTTTTTAGATTTACAAGGACGGGTGAAAAGTATTTGCCAAATGTACTGCAACACCTGATACCTGTTGCCTAGGAATCCAACAAATTCTTGGCACTCCAAATGTTACAGTACTATTCAATCTGAGTGCCTGAAAAGAAAGCTTCTTGATTCTACATTCAACATCTTCTTTCTGTATGACATATTGGACCAGGAGAATCATGAACCTACAACCTTTTGCATCTATTGAGATAGGGAGCTATCAGGACAGTGACAGAGGATAATACAAGAATGGCCAACTGCTGCAATTATTGAGTTATCTAATGCATACAAATTAAGATGGAGAAAATAATTTTTATTTTTTCCAAACTACTTCCTTAAGCATCTTGTATGTAGTTGTCTTTTACAATGATTGTTCAAAGTTACAATGGCCCTGTGGGTTAAAGATGCTCTGTCCACGGGGTAACAGGTTTTGTTGTTCCTGCATTTTGATCCAGGAGGTTGTATTTAACTAAAGTAGATTTTTGCAGATTCGGATTTCACAAGGCACAAGCTGAGTAAAATCAAATTTACAAAAAACTACCAGAATCAAATATGACATTCCGCCATATCCGGATCAAAACGCAGTACTAATAACCCTTTTATTATATACATTACTGATTAGATCACTTAGAAGCCACATCTTTGCATAATAAATTTCATTTTAAGGATGCACTCATTGGTTTAATGACGTAAATTTAATATTGCGCAACATACTTGTTATGACGTGACGTCACAAGAGTGGTATATGGCCGTATTGCACTGGAGCGGAATATGGGTTAAAGTATTTTGTGATATGTATTGCATGTAGATTGATGATGGGTATATAATAAAGAATAAAATTATGTTTGGTATTCCACTCTCACTAGCAGTGTGATGAACTGCTGACACCATGTTATGAAATTTGATGGTCAAAGTATTTAAAAAACATTTCAATATTTCATACTTTAAAAACGATATTCATCTCATCTTAGTCTACTCAACTTGCTTTGCTATGTACAAAAGTCTGCAGCAGTAATGTGAATAGCTAGACAGAAGGTAGTGCCTAATATTGATCAACAGCACTAAGTTATCATGGTAACATGCTATATGAATTGAACACCAAGCACAAATTAAGAGGGAGAAAATAATTCTTCTCTTTTTAAATAAAAACTACTTCCTAATAGCATTGTGTATGCAGTCTGACATAGGTGTACAATGTAGATGTCTTTTACAAAGATTGTTCAAAGTATGGCCCTGTGGTTTAAAGCTCCACTGAAAAAGAGGTGACAGGTTTTCTATATAGTATATAATTACATTATTGAAAATCTTCTCTGAAACTGCAAATAACAGACCTTTGATATAAAAGGATTTGATCAAATTAAAGAAGTATGTGTGCCCTACACCCCCCTCAATCTACACACACTTAACTAGATTTTTCAAATTTCCTTTGCAGCTTGCAAGCAGTTTTAGTCTAAAGTTTAAGCTAGCCCATTAAACAGTGACCCTTTGTGATGTGAGCCGATTTGTTTAATGCTTAGAACATGGTTATCAACATTTCCCTAAATGAAGCCCTAGTCCATCAGTGCTTTCAGCACTTTGATTATTATAGCAATGCTATATTGGAAGATTTATATCATTTTAGCTAATTTGGTATGATGCTCAATCATGATTTGGCAAAACTAACAAACGTTTAATGTATCAATCACCTAAAGCTATGATGAGTCCTATGTCTAAAGTTAAAAAAATGCTATTGTACTGCAATGCAATTACAATATTAAGTAAATAAGACTGTTTGCATAATGTAATTATCAAGAAATATATACGACTAGTTTCATCCTAATTCCTTAAATAAACAAAAGACGCAAATATGTTCATCATGATCTTTATCTCTATACAAATATTTTGATCTTTAGAAAACAATTCTTGCTGACTCCGTCTCTGTTTCAACATTCCACTTCAGTTGATTAAATTTGTCATCAAATAACCTTGGAGTGCGTTAACTAACGAACGTTCATATTGTTTTCTTCTCATTCAGTCATATTTGTATCGTTCTTCACCAAACGTAAAACTTCGAGTGACGAACGTGGAACAGTCTTACGATATTTACCTCAAAATAACGAAGCAAACGGTTTTACTTTTCCTCATCAAACATCTTAGTACAAAAGAACTATATGCTATATAGAATAATGTATTGAAATCAATAAACCTCAATCCTTTATTTATTTAAGCGTAAATAATTTTATGTATTTATGTTAAAAAGAAGATAAACTATTTAATGAATTCCAAAAAGTAGTTCCGGTGCCGGGAATCGAACCCGGGCCGTCTGGGTGAAAACCAGAAATCCTAACCACTAGACCACACCGGAGATGCTGAAGTCTTCCAATATCCATATTTGATTACCACATATATTTTTTTCTTTCGTTTTTAAGTCATAGCGATTTGTGTGTACATGTTATCTTTTACAAGAATGATCATAGAACAATGTTACATTACGATAACTTGTAACATTAGTGTCGTTAAGATCAGCACATAATCAATTGTCTCAATAATCTGAAAAAAAGCCAATTGTCTATTTTTATTTATTGCATAATATTTTGTTAATCATACAGTGAACTAGCGATAGTTTGCTACAAATTAGTACATGATTCCATATGAAATAACATTTGATATCATGTTAACTATGAACTCGGAGTACATTCGGTGAATTCCAGCATCACTGTATGTATGGTGATCAGTTTAAAAGGATAACGTGAACATGTTTATCACGCTTGTTTATTGTTCTGTCCATTCTTATAGTAGTAATACACAAACATGTCCACCGCAGCCAATCCGTACACGGTTCCTATCAACGTCACTGGATCCTTCGGTAGAAACTTTAACGTTGGACTTAATATTCCGACTCCCAAGAAACAACCACTTTGGAAAAGTGTTGCCATGGCCACGGGTAGTATCGCGCTAGTATCCTTCTTGTCCGCCACTTTATACGTGGTCTTTACCTATAAGGAAAGTGTCATTGTATTAGAAAAGCATTTATAATAATGATAGTAAATTAGCGAATTAAAAATGTTATTTTATAATAGTATTATGATAACAGTAGCAATAGCAGCAGCAGTAGCAGCAGTAGGAGTAGTAGTAGTAGTAGCAGTAGTAGTAGTAGTAGTAGTAGTGGTAGTAGTAGTAGTAGTAGAAGTAGTAGTAGCAGTAGTAAGAATTTGAAAAATAGATAAGGTAAGGTTAATTTATTCATTCATATTTCTGTGTTGATAACTCAAATAAAGTCTGAGTTTTGAATAAAGCAATAACAATTCTTACCCCATGTTCATTCTGATGAGAAAACGCTCAATTTATATTCAAATCGTCACTGGCTTAAAATAAACCTATTTTATTAGTTATACAAGCTAACGTCCCACATGTATTAAAGTGATACTATCACTATTTATGTGGCACGGTAAATAGAAAAGGTAAATTATATAATCGGCGATCGTTCTTAAAAAGTATTTGTATTGAAAACTATTATGTGTAAATATGCAAAAGTGCAATGTAAACGAATATATTAACTGTCTTGATAAATTTATATTTTACATGCTAAACATCCTCTGGGGTTTTGAATTGACAGAAGAAGTATATAACATGGTTGACATATTTCATTTTACTTTATTTTATGCGAACTCTTTGTATATTGAAATACTTTTAACATAAACAGAAAATTACCTTTATAACTGTCTCAGTGTAGAATAACACACTTGACTTTTCCTCTTTAAACCTACAAAAACGCGAGTTGAATAAATAGTTCGCCACCAGGTTGATTATTTAGCACGCTTTACAGTACGGGTGAGAGATTAGGACGTTACAAAACTAGAACATCGATACCGATATCGTATGGGTAACATACAGGTAAACCGAAAAATGGCTATATTTTTAACGTAATAACCCTTTCAATGTATATACAATTGTGAATACTTTAAATAATCATATTTTATCTTCCCGTAAACATTGGTACTGTGCCTATTAGCTCACACACTTATAAATGGCAACGATCTTTGGAGACTGGTTGTGTCACTCAGCTGCAACGGGTTTCTATAATACGGTACTTTCTTTTTATCTAGGAACTTAAATAAAAAGAACACGGCAATGATATAAATGAATTTCGTTGAAGTCAGAAATCATCCTTCACTATTAAATAAATTTAAATTGCATTGGCTGCATTGGTCCAAACATAATGTTTGAGCCCCCAACTGCATAAACTGTGACCCGAGATACACATTGTACGTAGAAGAATACATTCAGTGATGAAACATACAACTATCTATGCTCTTTGTGATCTGATTTAAGACAAACTCATTTAGTCCATATAAAACAATAATCCGCGGGACAGTGACTAACCCTATGCTCTGTGACCATCAGATTTTAGACACGAATGATCTTAACAACAACATCGTTTAGCCCAGAACTCTTTCGGGACTCTATACCTACGTTCTGTTTCTTCTGATATGAGAAACGACAATTCCCAAAGAATATAGAATCCATCATTTCGGGAAAAAAAAATCTTTGTAGAGTTATAATGCTACAATTACTTATACAACAAAACATTTGCAAAATCAGTGTGACTAACTAAACTTAGTGCGGACGAAACACAGATTCAGTGGATTATACCAACGTTAACATTACGGAATGTTTTGAAAAGCTGTATTGTTTTAATTAATTCTAAAAAGTGTTCCGGTGCCGGGAATCGAACCCGGGCCGTCTGGGTGAAAACCAGAAATCCTAAACACTAGACCACACCGGAGACAGTGATAAATGAATAGAAATATGAGTTTATTAGACTAATATAACACATACGATTTTATCGGTTTTATCATCTCATGATATGATTGTGTTCGTATTCGGAGATACGACAGGGCATAATGATCGATATCTTTTTGAAAATATTTTGCTGGATCTCTCATTAACATGTTACATTAATGTTAAGTTCTTCAAATTGGGTAATTGAATTGATTCAATATCACATTCTATGTAAATAAACAATGTTGATTTCAAGGACCTTATTTCTAGATTGACCACAGTTAACATAATCTTTTAATTTTCACATTTTCAACTTTCATTTGGGTTGTTATTGCTTTTCGGTTCAATGAGTTATTCATTGACTTTGTCTCTGCCTCTTTAAACGAACATAGCGTAAGTTGAATATAAAGTTCGCCACAGGTTTAGTATAATATTATAAAAGCACGTTTTACAGCACGGGTGGAAGAAACGATATTTCGCAACAGAAAACGCTCGGGGATACGGCAGGGCCATAATGGAAATATTTCTGGAAATACTCTACTGCGAATATCTGAAACTTGTTTTGTTTTAGAAAAACACATTCACTAGATCATACGCAAGTCAACAATAACGATATTGTTAGAAAAACTAATATGCTTTTATGAATTTCAAAAATTCTGTTCCGGTGCCGGGAATCAAACCCGGGCCGTCTGGGTGAAAACCAGAAATCCTAACCACTAGACCACACCGGAGACACAAAAGGGAATACCCTGAACCATTGATACATTAAACTAACACGTACGATGTTATCGACTTAACATCTCATGATATGATTGTTCGTATTCGGAGCTAGGGCAGGGAATAATAATGGATATCAATCTTGAAATATTCTACAGCAACTCTCTCAAACATGTAACATTAACGTTCAGTTCTACAAATGCTTCAATTGGGGTAATTGAATTAATTCATAATCACGTTTAACGCAATTAACTATATTAATGTCATAGACCATATTTCTTATTTTGACAATAGTAAACACATAATGGGTGAAAAGAACCCGTATTTCGCAACAGAAAAGTGTATATTACATTGCTATGTTCTTTGTAGACAAGTGAAAACAAATTATTATTCATGTAATAAAATTGTGTTATAAAAGCAAATCTTCACCATAAACATTTTCTTGTAAAATTTAAGAATGAATTGAATCGATGTGAAGGTATCGGTTCCCCAAAGCTGAATACCTTTATACTCATATGCGCACGAATCTGCCGTGCTTATAAAACGCCACCTTATTTCATTTTAAACAGGGGAAAATAATTTCCTTCCTTCTGAGTTAAATAGTTTTCGTCAGCAAAATGCCAATACGTATCATTCATATTCAGGCTTCCTGATCGTACGTGGCGGTCTCTGTTGCCATGGATCTTGTTGTTCATCGACCACGCCCAACGCCAATCGTGATGTTGGAACCCGGGAGGTCTGTTCAACATCGGCTGTTCAAGTGCCCTTTCAAGCCCTTCAAGCAAACCACTGGCCCAAACTGAATGAGACGTCCTACCAGTATGGTTCCGCGGCCTCTACCTACCCAAAAAGCTTCGAAAAGAAAAAGGATTAATTCTTGCAGACTCCTCCGTCTATGCAGTTTTAAATTCCGCTGCAGTTGATCAAATTTGTCATATCAAAATGATTTTGAAGTGCTTAAACTAATTGAATTGTCTAATTGTTTTCTTCTCAGTCAGTCATATTTATATAGTTCTTCACCAAAAACAAAACCTCAAGTGACGAACGAGGAGCAGTCCTACAAAATTAATAATAGAATCAAAGTGCTGAAAACACTGATGGACTAGGGCTTTATTCAGGGAAATGTTGACAACAATATTCTAAGCATTGAAAAAATTGGCTCACATCACAAGGGGTCACTGTTTAATGGGCTAGCTTAAACTTTAGACTAAAACTGCTTGCAAGCTGCAAAGGAAATTAGAAAAATCTAGTTAAGTGTGTGTAGAGTGAGGGGGGTGGGTGTTGTGGGGGCACACATACTTCTTTAATTTGATCAAATCCTTTTATATCAAAGGTCTGTTATTTGCAGTTTCAGAGGAAATTTTCAATGATGTAGTTATATACTATATAGAAAACCTGTCACCTCTTTTTCAGGGGAGCTTTAAACCACAGGGCCATACTTTGAACAATCTTTGTTTAAGACATCTACATTGTACACCTATGTCAGACTGCATACACAATGCTATTAGGAAGTAGTTTTTATTTAAAAAGAGAAGAATTATTTTCTCCCTCTTAATTTGTGCTTGGTATTCAATTCATATAACATGTTACCATGATAACTTAGTGCTGTTGATAATTATTAGGCACTGCCTTCTGTCTAATGCTATTCATACTACTGCTGCAGACTTTTGTACATAGCAAAGCAAGTTGAGTAGACTAAGATGAGATGAATATCGTTTTTAAAGTATGAAATATTGAAATGTCTTTTAAATACTTTGACCATCAAATTTCATAACATGGTGTCAGCAGTTCACCACACTGCTAGTGAGAATGGAATACCAAACATAATTTTATTCTTTATTATATACCCATCATCAATCCACATGCAATACATATCACAAAATACTTTAACCCATATTCCGCTCCAGTGCAATACGGCCATATACCACTATTGTGACGTCACGTCATAACAAGTATGTTGCGCAATATTAAATTGACGTCATTAAACCAATGAGTGCATCCTTAAAATGAAATTTATTATGCAAAGATGTGGCTTCTAAGTGATCTAATCAGTAATGTATATAATAAAGGGTTATTAGTACTGCGTTTTGATCCGGATATGGCGGAATGTTATTTTTGATTCTGGTAATATTTTGTAGATTTGATTTTACTCGGCTTGTTCCTTGTGAAATCCGAATCTGCAAAAATCTACTTGAGTTAAATACAACCTCCTGGATCAAAACGCAGGAACAACAAAACCTGTTACCCCGTGGACAGAGCATCTTTAACCCACAGGGTCATTGTAACTTTGAACAATCATTGTGAAAGACAACTACATACAAGATGCTTAAGGAAGTAGTTTGGAAAAATTAAGATTTAGTTTCTCCATCTTTAATTGTACGAGTATGCATTAGATAACTCAATAATTGCAGCAGTTGGCCATTCTTGTATTGTTATCTGTCACTGTCCTGATAGCTCCCTATCTGAATAGATGCAAAAGGTTGTAGGTTCATGATTCTCCTGGTCCAATATGTCATACAGAAACAAGATGTTGAATGTTGAATCAAAAAGCTTTCTTTTCAGGCACTGCAAATTGAATAGTACTGTAACATTTGGAGTGCCAAGAATTTGTTGGATTCCTAGGTAACAGGTATCAGGTGTTGCAGTACATTTGGCAAATACTTTTCACCCGTCCTTGGTAATCTAAAAAAGCTTTCATTTCGCAAAAGTAGTTCATATAACTATATTAAGATTGCTAAATCAGAGTTTGAATAATTCTGCAAACTAGATGTGCCTTTAATTGCAGCAATTTGAACTCCAACTCATAATGTCAATTAAGCTGGTTAAGCAATACTGCAGTTCCTTGGTGTGGGGATTGCTTTATTTACTTTGATAAACAAACAGTTCTTGGGTTGGAAAGTACAATGTATTAATATGGCTTAAAAATTGTTTGGTTAGGGCTACATCCTTTTCAAAAATAGGTAGGGAAGGTAGGCTTTATTTTATTTTATTTTTTTATTAGGCTTTATAAAAGAATATCATTTTCATCATTGGAGAATGGTGTTAAAGTTATCTTCTGTATAAGCATTTAAGGCTTAAACTACATATTGAAAAGCAAAGAAAAAAATGAGATTTTTTTTAAATTTTTAAAAAATAAATTCAAAGTGACTATTAAAACGGAAGGGTCGGCGCCTATTCCGTTGGTAGGGTCGGGTAACCCGAACCAAATGTATTTTTTTTAGGCCAGTGCATTTTTCTTGCCCTGACTCCATCCAAGCCTTAAATTTTAGATCAACATGTACTTGGGGCTATGTGTAATATCAATGAGAACTATAGATTATGTTCAATTTAGTGCCACTTATGATATTTCATTCCACATACAAAAAC
Organism: Mya arenaria; assembly: GCF_026914265.1. Lineage (NCBI taxonomy): Eukaryota > Metazoa > Mollusca > Bivalvia > Myida > Myidae > Mya > Mya arenaria. The sequence continues at coordinate 6,116,225 of NC_069136.1, read as the reverse complement.
ACTAACATGTTCTTTAAAACCAATATCCTATGTTACGATAAAACCATTGCCAAGTTGGTACTTTGAAAAGACAAGAAATTATATCTGGCCAGGGTTTGAAATAGTCTTTCTAGACAGCGTGCTGGACTTGTTTTGCAGTTACTTTGAAAATCTTCAAAAGCTAAACTGAACAAGACTGGAGCAAAAAACTCACAAAACCAAAAGGGGTTTTAAAGACTTATGAGATCATTCTCACATCACCTATACCATTAGTTCTTATCTACAAACATGAGTCAACATAATAATTAATATTTTACATAAATATTGCAATGAATAAAACATATTGCAATAAGTGCCAATAACATAGCAATCAAGTATGATCACTATAGGCCTAAACATGAGATTTCAACATTTCCTGATAAACAATAAATAATTTTACTTAACAATTTTCTCATTATTTACACAAGCTAAAAAAATGGGCTCTTTTTGAATACTTCACATATTTCATGGCTTTCATCATTCAAACTAACATTTCGCTTGTTATTTCAATATTCAATGATTTTGTAAACATTCATAAATGATGGTTAAAATTAACATTCATGCTAATCATGCCTACCAAAAGCACCTGACTGACCAATCACTATCCAATTTTGGCAAAGCTTATTGGTGGTTCATTGAAATCAATCATGACCTCCCACAATCTGCACTGATCAACAGTAGTTAATGAGTTGTTTCAATTGTTCTTATTTCCATAAACTTAGAAAACAACTGCAGTGAATAAAATTTATTCCCCATCACTGAGAGAAAGTTTAGAAAAATGAAAACTTTGTGCTGTCTTCTTTTTGTTTGTCTCAAATTAATTCAGCATTGGCTTCACTTGTTGTTTATGAAAGGGACTGTACACCAGATTGGCACCAAAAAAGTTGTTTTTTTCCTGTAACGAATCTGAGGACACTTTTTTAATAAAATATTTTACTCTTTGATATCGTTATTGTAAATAAAATACCAAAATAAAAAAAATCCAGTGAAGTGTCGTATCCACTATGCTATGAAGACTTACTTTTACTGGGTGGAATTTTCCAGATGTATTACCTAACTCTCTAATATCATGTAATAACATCAACGGCAGATCACGCATAAGAAATGAATTTTACTCGGTAGACATACCTAGTAATCTTTTTTTAATGGAAAAACACGAAATAACTGCTATTAATAAATCATTTGTAAACTATGAGGATCATCAGTTAGTAAGTTTCAATGCATTAATTGTACACATCGAAGTTTATGTCAATTTTCTACAATTTTCTTTATTTTTTTGCTTTTTCATCATTAACTGAGTACAGCCCCTTTAAACTGTACCTTATAATGTCTGTGACTTATCAAATATTTAATAGTAATGGTCTACAACCAAGATTTGTTTAAATTATCCAGGTTTTAAACTGCATTGTGTATGCGATTGGAAAGATAATCTTGAAAGCTCACTTAGTATATTTTTTACAAATAACATTCACCCTGCAAGGTGCTCATATATGGATGATACATAAAGATTTGCACAGTCATTTATGTATACTTGCATATATTGATAAAGGATACATTTTTCAAATCTTTGATTTAGATTGCAAAGTATAACTTATATAAATAAATATATATTCTTAACTTTATCTGAATACACAAGCTAATGCATCAGTCAATTGTAACCATGCCACCCCCACCCCGGTCCCGGAATAGCGGGTACTTTTACTTTCGGTCCAGCCAACCCCAGCTAAAATCCCCGCCCTGCGGAGATAATCTGAAGGTAAAGTCCCCACCAAATGCCCCGCACCCAAGGGACATTATGTTAAGCCCCATCCACACTCTATTTTCCGGGAAGACCTGGCACTGCGGGGCCACTTGAAAGGTAAAAACATGGCCCATTTCGCCGGTTATCCCGGTATACCCCCGGATGTGGGAGCCGTGGTTACAATTGACTGGTGCATAATGATTCATGTAGTGATCCAATCTCATGCCAAGATGATTTCTGGTCTGACATCGCGAGGTTAGTTATTCTTAAGCATAAAGAAGCCTGGACAGCATTTGAGAAAGACTGTTGTGAGGTTAAATCTTCATTACTTCACTATTCTACAACATTGGGTGATAAGGGAACTTTATTGAATATTTTGATTTTAATTTTGTTCCCTAAACGCCACAAGTCAACTGATTAATTAATACAAATTCAATTCTTTCTCCACAATATTCGGCACTGCATTGTTAAATAAAAAGTTACACTTGTAAATTATTTAACCAAATACCTTTCCCTCAAATATTTCACACATTTTTATTGATCTATCAACAACAATGCATCACCATACAGTATCTCTGACTGATTTTTGATTTTTATTCTTGGCTAGAAAACAAAAAGTGAGCACACAGCGTCTTCACAAAAAGAACTTGTAAAGTATGCACCAGTCAGTTGTAACCACGCCCCCACCCCCAGGGAATAGCAGGTACTTTGACTTTCGGTCCAGCCAATCCCCGGTAAAATCCCTGCCCTGCGAGAACAAACTGGTGGTAAAATCCCGTGAATAACCCCCCGCACCCAGGGAATCTAAGGTAAGAGCAATTCCCTGATATATTTTGAGGGAAGACAAAACCACCGCAATCACCCGGCATTGCGAGGACACTAGTTCTGGCTTCCATAATTTTAATGTTGATATTTATTTTTGACTGGTGCATTTCACAGGGGCAGGTTGTGTTGTTTTGAAACACCACGCCTCTGTCCGTTTTGTTGTTTTTGTTGTTGTTGTTGTTGGTTTTTTTTATCAATTTTAGTAAGAATATGATGTGGTAACTGTAACTTGTGGCTCCAAGACTTTTCTATGCACATAGGTAAACAATCATCTTATTCACAGATGCTGTGCACATATTCATACATTTGGCTTTATTTAGAATGAAACTTCATAAATAAGAATGCGCATATTTGATATTTTTTATCTCCATTTTGCAAAATTGAAATCACATGATTTTTTCAAACGAACTTGGTATTGCTTGAAAATTTACGTGTCAAATTAAAAATGCTACCCACGGTAAGATGAAAATCAAACCGTTTGATGGTGGTAATCATTCAATGGCGGCTTTATTGATAAATTTCCTCAATAAAACACTATGAAATTCACATCATCAGCATCCGGAAGTAGTGATAACATACATGTATGTCTGAATCATTCGGCCGCTCTGATCAGAGTAAATTTTGAGGTCAATAAGTAGACTGGTACCCTAATTTACTTTTCCTCAAATATATAAAGTTATACAGGTATGCGGCATATGGTTTTTAGTTAACATTTATAGTATTTGAACAATAAATACCAAAAATCATGTTGTATTTAAAAATGTGCTAAGTGCCATGCGATGATTAGTTAAAAAAACTTTATATCGAAGAGAAAATATCACGGAAACATGCAAATTATGTCGAAAAAAAAAAGAACAGGGACCGACTTCGGAATACCAACATTGTATGCAAAGGATAACAATACTTTTTTTCAAACCAACTTTCCTGGTTGTTTTCTACTTAGATTGCACGCTTTATTCGCTTTACGTATGAATTCACAAGACATTTCGAATGCGCGACGGGCACCGCGGTCTTCGGATAAAAGAGAAAGAGGGTACCAGTCTATCAATACAGAGCATTGAACGGAAAATTTCGATGCGTACTTTTCCAATATGTTCATATTCTTATTGCATATAATCTGACCGTATGCACGAATATTCATGTAGTTTACCCGATTAACTCACTCGCTACGTATGAATTTCTTGTGCTTCATTACAAGAACATACAGTTAGCTTGAATTGTTAGGAGAACTATTTTTATTGGATGTTTTCATTGTAATCAGTTCCGGTACTACTTTGATTATTCAAATTTGCTAACGGCAATCCAATCAAAATACAGCGTATGAATACATTACGTCAGTGAACCCCCATATGCGGCTTGAGAATGCAGATAGCGCGTTTATGGCTATGAACTAGGCCACAAGTGCCCTAGTCCAAAAACCGTATATACTTATCCCCGCCAAAAACGTAGTACAATAGAACTATGATAACTTAAATAAATATATTGATATCAATATACTTAAAGCCTATATTCATTGAAATGTGAATAATTGTATATATATATTTGTTAGAAAACCTTAAATGTTTTAAACAGTTTCAAAAAGTTAGTTCCGGTGCCGGGAATCGAACCCGGGCCGTCTGGGTGAAAACCAGAAATCCTAACCACTAGACCACACCGGAGACGCTATGAATTGTCTGATTTAGATTTATATATACTGTATACGATTTGTATCGCTGTTACCCTTAGTCATATTATTGAGCATTCTCGGGCCTATTTATAACCTAATCACATAAGATAACATATAGGTTATGAATACGCTGGGGGGCCGAGAGTGAAAATTGATAAGTTATGCATAATATATATGTATGCTGCTTTAAAGCGAAATTTATCTTATACAATATTTTCCATAAATGCATTATTTAGTAGGTAGTAAACGGTTTATAATTAAAAAATAATGATTGTTATACATGTGTATGTATTGATTTGAATAAGGGTGTCACTTTAGCTTACAACGCTTAATAAACTTTGCTAACCTGTACGTTGAATTGTTGGTGTAGAAAGGTCAGTGGTAAATAAGATAACATAAGTTTCATTTTTTATCATGTAAATACCAAATGTGTTGTATATTACAAATGTAATTTGTATTATATGTATTTACCACTTTTCACGTGCTGTATGCGCTGAGTGTATAATAAAACTGTAAACTGTAAAACATAAATGAAATAAGTATTTTATATTGTGAATGGGTTGCCAAAATAAAAAAAAATATTCTGAATACCATTAGTTGTTGAAAGCATTGGAGAATGAAGAGTTAACCTAGTTCTAATTATTTGAACAGCAAAGGTGAACGCATCTATGTATAATAAGTATCTCCAAAATTGGAGTAGTAATTAAACGGTTTAATTTATTTTTGGTGATGTTTCATGTTTTGAATAATCTGCAACAGAAGTCATGTCCAAGTGGCACACGTGTACATGGATCGACACTACCAGCAGGCGTACGTCAACATTCGTTAGACTGATAAATGCACTTTAGTAAAATTTGTGTGGCAATTTTGAGTGCAAACTTTACTTGCAAAATTTTAACAAATGTACAGTAATAATACCATGAAAACGGTTTCTGAAAGAGTTATACGAAAAGTTGGAACCTTATCCGTTATTAAGTTGTTGTTGTTGTTTTTTCAAATAAGTATTGGAAACCGATTCCATTATAAAAGTCCTATTCGACTTTGTCTCACTTCTTACATTTTAATGATCCAGGGTGGCTTCATGATTTCTCCCACCTCGGACCTTGATATCATGTAATTTCACCCATGCAAGATAAACTTGTTTATCATTTCGAACCTGGATATCCGGTCATTACGTTATTAACCCCTGGATTAAACTAGCGATAATCAAACTCAGAGCTGTATTTTTTTCCATGAAACACAGTATTTCATTTTCACAAAGAATTCATTGTTGTAACGTTTTTTGCTTCGTTCGTATTCAGTTTATACATTCAGTGAGTTCCATGCACTCACTCGATGCATGGGTTCTTAATATTAAAGATTGTATGACAAAGTATATTACGAGCTTAAATAGTGGTATTTTCTAAGTCATTTATTCAAAATTCACATAATTATATCTTTGAATCGTACCTATTTAATAAATGTACTTCCAGTTATGTGTACATTATATCTTTTACAAGAAGGATCATAGAACAATGTAACATTACAATAAATTGTCACATGAGTGTCGTTAAGATTAACACATAATTCAATAATCTGAAAAACGACACTTGTCGCTTTTTATTTATTGCATACTATTTTGATAATTATACAGTGAACCTGCGATAGTTTACTACAAATCAGTACATTCTTTCATATAAATAACGTTTGATATCATGATAACTATGAACTACGGAGTACATTCGATGAAATCCTATGTCATTGCAGTAGTATGTGATCAGTTTAAAAGTATTTCGTGAGCAGGTAGATCACTCATGTTTTTTGTTCTGTCCATTCTTATAGTAGAAATACGCGATCATGTCCACCGCCGCCAATCCGTACACGGTTCCTATCAACGTCACTGGATCCTTTGGTAGAAACTTTAACGCTGGACGTAATAATCCGACACCCAAGAAACAACCGCTTTGGAAAAGCGTTGCCATGGCTACGGGTAGTAACGCGCTAGTATCCTTCTTATCCGCCATTTTATACGTGGTCTTTACCTTAAAGGAAAGAGTCATTGTATTAGTAAAACATATATTTTAATAATAATGATAGTAAATTATCGAAATAAGAGAGTATTTCATTGTAATGATATAATAACAGTAGCAGTAGCAATAGCAGAAGTAGCAGCAGCAGCAGCAGCAGCAGAAGCAGTAGCAGTAGCAGTAGCAGCATCAGCAGTAGCAATAGAGTAGTAGTAGTAGTAGTAGTAGTAGTAGTAGTAGCAGTAGCAGTAGCAGTGGTAGTGGTAGTGGTAGTAGCAGCAGCAGTAGTAGTGGTAGTGGTAGTGGTAGTAGTAGTAGTTGTAGTAGTAGTAAGAATTTAAAAAAAATAGATAAAGTAAGTTTAGTTTTTGCATTCATTTCTGCGTTGAAAACTCCAATTAAGTCTGAGTTTTAAATAAAACAAAAAAACAAATCTCACCTAAGTGTATCGCAATGTCAAAATAATTTCCACTGTGTGTGTGTCTGTTTGTGTATTAGCTTAAGATTGTGAATGTTCATTCTGATGAGAAAACGCTCAATTTATACCCAAATCGTCACCGGGTGAAAATAACTTGACCTATTTTATCAGTTATACAAATGAACGTCCCACAGGTATTAAAGTGACACTATCACTATTTATGTGTTACGGTACACGGAAAAAGTAAATTATATAATCGATCGTTCTTAAAAAAGAATTTGTCATAGATACTTAAGTAATAAATCAATTTAAAAATTGAAATTTATAATTTGTAAATTTACATTAGGACAATAATAGACAATATAATCTGTCATACTTAATTCATATGTTAGATGTTAAAAGATGCATTGAGTTTTACAGATTTCATTTTATTTAATTCAATGCCAATAGTTTGTGCAACATAAACAGATCATTACAATTTATAACTTTCAAACTTCTTAACTTTTGTACAGAAAAAAACACAGTTGACTCTAACTCTTTAAACCTACAAAACGCAAGTTGAATAAATAGTACGCCACCAGGTTGAGTATATAGCACGCTATGCAGTACGGGTGAGAGATTAGGACGTGACAAAACTAGAACATCGATACCGATATACGTATAGGAAACATATAGGTTAATCGAATAATGGCTTCAGTGTTAATGTTATAACTTTCTCAATGAATATACAGTTGTGAATAATTTTAATTATTATATGTGATTTTCCCGTGAACATTGCTACTGCGCCTGTTTGCTCACACACGGTTAAAGGCAACGTAGTTTATCATATTTATATAAAAGCTGCACTCTCACAGATTAAGCGTTTTGACAACTGTTTTATTTTTTGTCTTGGAACGAGCCAATTTTTGCGAAAATCCATGGAAACCAGTGAAACAAGACTGCTGACAAAAAATAAGATCGCAGATTTTTATGTTAAAGTTCATAATATTGATGTTTTATGCATTTTTCTTAAACCATAAGTAACGGTTTAAGCCATATATCATTAATTTAAGGACAGAAATATGAAAATCTACAATCTGATTTTTTGTAAATATAAATATAACCACATTAACCAGATAAAAAATTTAAAAAGGAACGAACATCGGGATTATATACCTAAGCCCGGTGTCTTCTGATATGCGACACGACAATTCTTAAAGAACATAGAATCCATTATTTAGGAACAAGAAATAAGTTATCAGGCCACAATTCCTGTACACAACATTAACATTATCAATATCAGTGTCACCTACAGAACTTAGTGCGGACAAAACACACAATCAGGAGATTATACCAAAGTTAACAAAAACGGTATTGTTAGAAAAGCTGAAAAGTTTAAATGAATTCCAAAAAGTATGTTCCGGTGCCGGGAATCGAATCCTGGCCATCTGGGTGAAATCCAGGAATCCTAACCACTAGACCACAAGGGAGACACTAAGATGTTTTGAGAACCATAATGACTATACATGTAAGACTAACAGATACGATTTTTTTTATCAACTTCATCATCTCATGATATGAGTATTCGTATTCGGAGCTACGGTAGGGCCATAATGGAAATCATTCTGGAAATATTTTACAGAGACTTTCTCAAGCATAAAATTATCAATTTTTTTTTAAAACATACGTGTGTTTAAGTAAACACAAAATCTGCTGCTCCACGAATTGTTGACAACTCATTTCCAATGCACTACCAATAAGTGGTGGAGCTGGCGTTAGGTAGCCATGTATTTAATTAAAAGCGCATTTGCTGCATAAGTCCATATAAAGAGTCTGAGCCCACGCCGGCACCAACTATTACCGAAGGATATGAATTGCACGTAGAATACATCAAATTGATAATACATAAAAATGGCTTACTGAATATAGCGCGGACAAAACACACATTCAGTAGATTATACGAAAGTTAACAATGACTGTATTGATAAAAGAGCTAAAATGCTTTCATTCCAAAAGGTAAGTTCCGGTGCCGGGAATCGAACCCGGGCCGTCTGGGTGAAAACCAGAAATCCTAACCACTAGACCACACCGGAGACGCTACAAACAGACAGCGTTATATTTATATATACTGTTTACGATTTGTATCGCTGTTAACCTTAGTCATATTATTGATCATTCTCGGGCCTATTTATAACCTAATCACACAAGTTAACATATAGGTTATAAATACGCTGGGGGTCGAGAGTGAATATTGATGAGTTATGCACAATATTTATGTATGCTGCTTCAAAGCGAAGTTTATCTTTCCCCTATATCGTTTTCTATTTTTTTTCTAAATGATTTAGTGTGATATGTTGAGCTATTGTGAAGGACTTCATTTTCTTTCTAGTCAGAGTCGTGAACAAGTGAGTGATGATGATGTTGATGTAGTATTGACGTTATGCACCAATCAATTGTAACCGCGCCCCCTCCTCCTCCCTCCCACAGGTCCGGGGCTAAACAGGGGAAATGGGCCGTGTTTTTACCTTTCAGGTGGCCCCGCAGTGCCGGGTGAATTCGGTGGTTTTGTCTTTGTGCCAAAAATGGCCGGGAATGGATCTTACTTAGAGTCTCTATGGTGCGGGGGCATTGGGCGGGAATTTTACAAGCAGTTTGTCCCCGCAGGACGGGGATCTTACCCGGGGTTGGCTGGACCGAAAGTCAAAGTCCCCGCTATTCCCCGGACCTGCAGGGGGGGGGGGCGTGGTGACAATCGACTGGTGCATTATATGTACACTAGTTTGCAGATAATGTTTTGCACAAGTCAAATTGCTCTTCAACAAGTTCGTTTATTCTGAATTTACATTACACAAAAGTTTTTTTGTGTACGTGGTAAATTGATAAAAAAAAACCTTTTTATTATAGCAATGCTATATTAGAGGATACTAGTATATATTTTTAGCGCACTTGGTGTGATGCTCAATTATGATTTGGCAAAAGTAACAAACAGTTGACGGATCAAGCACGTAAGGCTATGTTTAATGTAATGTCTTAAGCTAAAATAAAACCTTTGCTATCATAATGAAATGCAATTACAATATTAAGTTCTTTATAACATGGCTCTGATGTTCGGATTTATGAGAAAATTGTTATTACATCTCATTTTCAATTCAAGTTCTACAAATATATAATAAGTTCAATTTCAATGTACCACTTAAGAAGTCTTTTGTATGGCATTGCATGAAAAAATAGACTGTTTGCATTATGTAATTATCAAGAAATATATACGACTAGTTTTATCCTAAATCCTTAAATAAACGAAAGACGCAAATATGTTCATCATGATCTTTATCTCTATACAAATATTTTGATCTTTAGAAAACAATTCTTGCTGACTCCTCCGCCCACTCCGTCTCTGTTTCAACATTCCACTTCAGTTGATCAAATTTGTCATCAAATAACCTTGGAGCGTTAACTAACGAACGTTCATATTGTTTTCTTCTCATTCAGTCATATTTGTATCGTTCTTCACCAAACGTAAAACTTCGAGTGACGAACGCGGAACAGTCCTACGATATTTACCTCAAAATACCGAAGCGAACGGTTTTACTTATCCCCATCAAACATCTTAGTACAAAAAAACTATATGCTATATGTACCAATATCCATATTTGATTACCACATATGTTTTTCTTTCGTTTTTAAGTCATAGCGATTTGTGTGTACATGTTATCTTTTACAAGAATGATCATAGAACAATGTCACATTACGATAACTTGTAACATTAGTGTCGTTAAGATCAGCACATAATCAATTGTCTAAATAATCTGAAAAAGCCAATTGTCTATTTTTTATTTATTGCATAATATTTTGTAAATCATACAGTGAACTAGCGATAGTTTGCTACAAATCAGTACATGATTCCATATGAAATAACATTTGATATCATGATAACTATGAACTCGGAGTACATTCGGTGAATTCCAGCATCACTGCATGTATGGTGATCAGTTTAAAAGGATAACGTGAACATGTTTATCACGCTTGTTTATTGTTCTGTCCATTCTTATAGTAGTAATACGCAAACATGTCCACCGCCGCCAATCCGTACACGGTTCCTATCAACGTCACTGGATCCTTTGGTAGAAACTTTAACACTGGACGAAATAATCCGACACCCAAGAAACAACCGCTTTGGAAAAGCGCTACCATGGCTACGGGTAGTAACGCGCTAGTATCCTTCTTGTCCGCCATTTTATACGTGGTCTTTACCTTAAAGGAAAGAGTCATTGTATTAGTAAAACATAAATAAATAATAATGATAGTAAATTATCGAATTAAAAGAGTATTTTATAATAATAATGAAATTACAGTAGCAGTAGCAGAAGTAGCAGCAGCAGCAGCAGCAGCAGCAGCAGTAGCAGTAGCAGTAGCAGTAAGTAGCAGCATCAGCAGTAGCAATAGAGTAGTAGTAGTAGTAGTAGTAGTAGTAGTAGTAGTAGTAGTAGTAGTAGTAGTAGTAGTAGTAGTAGTAGTAGTAGTAGTAGTAGTAGTAGTAGTGGTGGTTATAGTAGTAGTAGTAGTTGTAGTAGTAGTAAGAATTTAAAAAAATAGATAAAGTAAGTTTAGTTTTTTTTATTCATTTCTGCGTTGAAAACTCCAATTAAGTCTGACTTTTAAATAAAACAAAAAAAACAAATCTCACCTAAGTGTATCGCAATGTCAAAATAATTTCCTCTGTGTGTGTGTCTGTTTGTGTATTAGCTTAAGATTGTGAATGTTCATTCTGATGAGAAAACGCTCAATTTATACCCAAATCGTCACCGGGTGAAAATAACTTGACCTATTTTATCAGTTATACAAACGAACGTCCCACGGGTATTAAAGTGACACTATCACTATTAATGTGTTACGGTAAACGGAAAAAGTAAATTATATAATCGATCGTTCTTAAAAAAGAATTTGTCATAGATACTTAAGTAATAAATCAATTTAAAAATTGAAATTTATAATTTGTAAATTTACATTAGGACAATATTAGAAAATATAATCTGTCTTACTAAATTCATATGTTAGATGTTAAAAGATGCATTGAGTTTTACAGATTTCATTTTACTTAATTCAATGCCAATAGTTTGTGCAACATAAACAGACCATTACAATTTATAACTTTCAAACTTCTTAACTTTTGTACAGAAAAATCACAGTTGACTCTGCCTCTTTAAACCTACAAAACGCAAGTTGAATAAATAGTACGCCACCAGGTTGAGTATATAGCACGCTATGCAGTACGGGTGAGAGATTAGGACGTGACAAAACTAGAACATCGATACCGATATACGTATAGGAAACATATAGGTTAACCGAATAATGGCTTCAGTGTTAATGTTATAACTTTCTCAATGAATATACAGTTGTGAATAATTTTAATTATTATATGTGATTTTCCCGTGAACATTGCTACTGCGCCTGTTTGCTCACACACGGTTAAAGGCAACGTAGTTTATCATATTTATATTAAAGCTGCACTCTCACAGATTAAGCGTTTTGACAACTGTTTTATTTTTTGTCTTGGAACGAGCCAATTTTTGCGAAAATCCATGGAAACCAGTAAAACAAGACTGCTGACAAAAATAAGATCGCAGATTTTTATGTTAAATTTCATAACATTGATGTTTTATGCATTTTTCTTAAACCATAAGTAACGGTTTAAGCCATATATCATTAATTTTAGGACAGAAATATGAAAATCTACATTCTAATGTTTTTGTCAATATAAATATAACCACATTAACCAGATAAAAAAATAAAAAGGAACGAACATCGGGATAAAATACCTAAGCCCGGTGTCTTCTGATATGCGACACGACAATTCTTAAAGAACATAGAATCCATTAATTAGGAACAAGAAATAAGTTACCAGGCCACAATTCCTGTACACAACATTAACATTATCAATATCAGTGTCACCTACAGAACTTAGTGCGGACAAAACACACAATCAGGAGATTATACCAAAGTTAACAAAAACGGTATTGTTAGAAAAGCTGAAAAGTTTAAATGAATTCCAAAAAGTATGTTCCGGTGCCGGGAATCGAATCCTGGCCATCTGGGTGAAATCCAGGAATCCTAACCACTAGACCACAAGGGAGACACTACGATGTTTTGAGAACCATAATGACTATACATGTAAAACTAACAGATACGAATTTTTTTATCAACTTCATCATCTCATGATATGAGTATTCGTATTCGGAGCTACGGTAGGGCCATAATGGAAATCATTCTGGAAATATTTTACAGAGACTTTCTCAAACATAAAATTATCAAATAAAATTTAAAACATACGTGTGTTTAAGTAAACACAAAATCTGCTGCTCCACGGAATTGTTGACAACTCATTTCCAATGCACTACCAATAAGTGGTGGAGCTGGCATAAGGTAGCCATGTATTAAATTAAAAGCGCATTTGCTGCATAAGTCCATATAAAGAGTCTGAGCCCACGCCGGCACCAACTATTACCGAAGGATACGAAATGCACGTAGAATACATCAAATTGATAATATATAAAAATGGCTTACAGAATATAGCGCGGACAAAACACACATTCAGTATATTATACGAAAGTTAACAATGACGGTATTGATAAAAGAGCTAAAATGCTTTCATTTCAAAATGTAAGTTCCGGTGCCGGGAATCGAACCCGGGCCGTCTGGGTGAAAACCAGAAATCCTAACCACTAGACCACACCGGAGACGCTATGAATTGTCTGATTTAGATTAATATATACTGTATACGATTTGTATCGCTGTTAACCTTAGTCATATTATTGATCATTCTCTTGTCTATATATCACCTAATCACATAAGTTAACATATAGGTTATGAATACGCTGGGGGCCGAGAGTGAAAATAGGTAAGTTATGCACAATATTTATGTATGCTGCTTCAAAGCGAAGTTTATCTTCTATAATATTTTCCATAAATGCATTATTTAGTAGGTAGTTAACGGCTTATAATTAGAAACTAATGATTGTTATACATGTTTATGTTTTGATTTGAATAATGGTGTCACTTTAGCTCATAACGCTTAATAAACTTTGCTAACCTGTACGTTGAATTGTTGGTGTAGAAAGGTCAGTGGTAAATAAGATAACATAAGTTTCATTTTTTATCATGTAAATACCAAATGTGTTGTATATTATTACAAACGTAATTTGTATCATATGTATTTACCACTTTTCACGTGCTGTATGTGCTGAGTGTATAATAACACTGTAAACTGTAAAATATAAATGATAAAAGTATTTTATATTGTGAATGGGTTGCCAAAATAAAAAAAAAATATTCTGAATAAAATTGGTTGTTGATAGTATTGGAGAATGAAGAGTTAACCTAGTTCTAATTATTTGAACAGCAAAGGTGAACGCATCTATGTATGATAAGTATCTCCAAAATTGGAGTAGTAATTAAAGGGTTAAATTTATTTTTGGTGATGTTTCATGTTTTGAATAAACTGCAACAGAAGTCAAGTCCAAGTGACACACGTGTACATGGATCGACACTACCAGCAGGCGTACGTCAACATTCGTTAGACTGATAAATGCAATTCAGTAAAATTTGTGTGGCAATTTTGAGTGCAAACTTTACTTGCAAAATTTTAACAAAATGTTCTGTAATAATACCATGAAAACGGTTTCTGAAGGAGTTATACGAAACGTTGGAGCCTTATCCGTTATTAAGTTGTTGTTGTTTTTTGTTTTGTTTTTGTCAAATAAGTATTGGAAACCGATTCCATAATAAAAGTCCTATTCGACTTTGTCTCACATCTTACATTTTAATGATCCAGGGTGGCTTCATGATTTTTCCCACCTCGGACCTTGATATCATGTAATTTCACCCATTCAAGATAAACTTGTTTATCATTTCGAACCTGGATATCCAGTCATTACGTTATTAACCCCTGGATTAAACTAGCGATAATCAAACTTAGAGCTGTATTTTTTTCCATGAAACACAGTATTTCATTTCCACAAAGAATTCATTGTTGTAACGTTTTTTGCTTCGTTCGTATTCAGTTTATGCATTCAGTGAGTTCCATACTCTCACTCGATGCATGGGTTCTTCATATTAAAGATTGTATGACAAAGTAATTTAAGTGCTTAAATAGTGGTATTTTCTAAGTCATTTATTCAAAATGTACATAATTATATCGTTGAATCGTACCTATTTAATAAATGTACTTCGAGTTATGTGGATACTATATCGTTTACAAGAAGGATCATAGAACAATGTAACATTACAATAAATAGTCACATGAGTGTCGTTAAGATTAGCACATAATTCAATAATCTGAAAAACGACATTTGTCGCTTTTTATTTATTGCATACTATTTTGATAATTATACAGTGAACCTGCGATAGTTTACTACAAATCAGTACACGCTTTCATATAAATAACGTTTGATATCATGATAACTATGAACTCGGAGTACATTCGATGAAATCCTATTACATTGCGGTAGTATGTGATCAGTTTAAAAGTATTTCGTGAACAGGTTTATCACGCTTGTTTATTGTTCTGTCCTTTCTTATAGTAATAATACACAAACATGTCCACCGCCGCCAATCCGTACACGGTTCCTATCAACGTCACTGGATCCTTTGGGAGAAACGTTAACGCTGGACGTAATATACCGACACACAAGAAACAACCACTTTGGAAAAGCGTTGCCATGGCTACGGGTAGTAACGCGCTAATATCCTTCTTGTCCGCCATTTTATACGTGGTCTTTACCTATAAAGGAAAGTGTCATTGTATTAGAAAAACATTTATCAATAATAATGATAGTAAATTAGCGAATTAAAAGTGTATTTTATAATATAGAAATATAATAACAGTAGCAGCAGAAGGAGCAGCAGCAGTAGCAGTAGCAGTAGCAGCAGCAGTAGCAGTAGCAGTAGCAGTAGTAGTAGTAGTAGTAGTAGTAGTAGTAAGAATTCAAAAATAGATAAAGTAAGTTTAGTTTATTCATTCATTTCTGCGTTGAAAACTCAAAGTCTGAGTTTTAAATAAAACAAAAAAATCTCACCTAAGTATATCGCAATGTCAAAATAATTTCCTCTGTGTGTGTGCCTGTTTGTGTATTAGCTTAAGGTTGTGAATGTTCATTCTGATCAGAAAACCCTCAATTTATACCCAAATCGTCACCGGGTGAAAATAACTTGACCTATTTTATCAGCTATACAAGCGAACGTCCCACAGGTATTAAAGTGACACTATCACTATTTATGTGTTACGGTACACGGAAAAGGTAAATTATATAATCGATCGTTCTTTAAAAAAATTGTCATAGGTACCTAAGTAATCAATTTAAAAATTGAATTTGATAATGTGTAAATGTACATTAGTACAATGTTAGACAATATATAAACTGTCTTATTAAATGCATATGTTAGATGTTAAAAGATCCATTGAAGTGTTGAATTATTATAAAAAGAATATAATATGGTATACAGATTTCATTTTACTTAATTTAATGCCAACAATTTGTACAACATAAACAGACCATTACAATTTATAGCTTTCAGACTTTTATAACTTTTGTACAGAAAAAACCCCAGTTGACTCTGCATCTTTAAACCTACAAAACGCGAGTTGAATAAATAGTTCGCCACAAGGTTGAGTATATAGCACGCTTTATAGTACAGGTGAGAGATTAGGACGTGACAAAACTAGAACATCGATACCGATATACGTATAGGAAACATATAGGTTAACCGAATAATGGCTTCAGTGTTACTGTTATAACTGTCTCAACGAATATACAGCTGTGAATACTTTACATACTTTACTAATACATTGTTTCTGCGCCTGTTTGCTCACACACGATTAAAGACAACGTAGTTTATCATATTTGTGTTAAAGATGCACTCTCACAGATTAAATGTTTTGACAAGTGTTTTATTTTTTTGTCTTGGAACGAGCCAATTTTTTGCGAAAATCCATGGAAACCAGTGATACAAGACTGCTGACAAAAACTACGATCGCAGGTTTTCATATTAAAGTTCAAAAATTGGTGTTTTATGCATTTTTCTCAAACCACACGTAACGGTTTAAGTCATATATCATTAATTTTCCAACGGAAATATGAAAATCTAAGATCTGATTTTTTGTCAATATAAATATAACCACATTTACCATATAAAAACATAAAAGGAACAACCATCATCATCATATACCTTAGCTCTGTGTCTTCTGATATGCAACACGACAATTCTTAAAGAGCATAGAATCCATTATTTAGGAACAAGAAAAACGTTCTCAGGCCACAATGCCTGTACACAACATTAACGTTTTCAATATCAGTGTGTCTTACTGAGCTAGCTGCGGACAAAACACACATTCAGTAGATTATACGAAAGTTAACAATGACGGTATTGATGTAAGAGCTAAAATGCTTTAATACCATAAACTAAGTTCCGGTGCCGGGAATCGAACCAGGGCCGTCTGGGTGAAAACCAGAAATCCTAACCACTAGACCACACCGGAAACACAAAAGTGTATAGCCTGAACCATTGATACATTAGACTTACACGTACGATGTTATCGACTTAACATCTCATGATATGATTGTTCGTATTCGGAGCTAGGGCAGGGAATAATGATGGATATCAATCTGGAAATATTCTACAGCAACTCACTCAAACATGTAACATTAACGTTCAGTTCTACAAATGCTTCAATTGGGGTAATTGAATTCATTCATAATCACGTTTCATGCAATTAACTTTATTAATGTCTTAGACCATATTTCTAATTTTAACTATAGTAAACACAAAATGGGTGAAAAGAACATACTGCATACTCGTTTTCAAGATTAGATTTTAATTTTCATATTTCAACTAAAATCTGCTTTAGTATTTCGTATCGGTAAACTGCAGTACGCATTACCTTTGTCTCTGCCTCTTTAAACGAACACAGCGTAAGTTGAATAAAGAGTTCGCCACAGGTTGAGTATATAGCACGCTATGCTATACGGGTGAGAGATTAGAACCCATATTTCGCAACAGAAAACAAGGTCAAACAAATAATGACTACAATATTTAAAGCTACAAATGCTGTACACAACATACACATTTTCGATATCAGTGTGACTTATTACACTTAGTGCGGACAAAACACATATTCTGTAGATTATTTTTGAAGTCTCAGAGAAGCACTTTGGAAACCGATTAACACATACAGCATGAACTTGCAACATGAGCGAAGTATGTCTAGGTAACAACATGCTTGCAAAAAATGGAGCTTACTGACGTGGTCGACTGGCCAAGGCAAAACTGAGATAACGCCCTCCTTTTGGGGAAAACTCAGAAACCTCTGCCCGTTTGTCATCCAGATTTACAGGATTTGATTTGTACCACTAGATGTCGGGCCTCATCACCCATAAGCTCCTTTACAATGATGTATCGAAAACATCTCATTACATGATTTATGTATACGGACTAAATCAAGTTGTACAAGTGTATATTGCATTGCTATGTTCTTTGTAGACATGTGAAAACAAATTATTATTCATGTAATGAAATTGTATAATGAAAGCAAACTTTCACCAAAAACATTTTCTTGTAAAATTTAAGAATGAATTGAATCGATGTGAAGGTATCGGTTCCCCAAAGCTGAATCCCTTTACATTCATATGCGCACGAATCAGCCGTGCTTATAAAACGCCACCTTATTTCATTATAAACAAGGAAAATTAATTTCCTTCCTCCTGAGTAAAACAGTTTTCGTCAGCAAAATGATAATACTTATCATTCATATTCAGACTTCCTGATCGAACGTGGCAGTCTCTGTTGCCATGGATCTTGTTGTTCATCGACCATGCCCAACGCCAAAATCGGGATGTTGGAACACGGGAGGTCCGCCGCGCTTCGGCTGTTCAAGTGCCCTTTCAAGCCCTTGAAGCAAACCACTCACTAAAACTGAACGAGACGTCCTACCAGCATGGTTCCGCGGCCTCTAACCCATCTACCCCCACAAAAGCTTCGAAAATAAAAGGATTGATTCTTTCTGACTCCGCCGCCCACACCGTCTATGCAATTTTAAATTCCGCTTCAATTGATCAAATTTGTCAGAACAAAATAATTTTGAAGTGCTTGAACTAACGGAATTGTCTAATTGTTTTCTTCTCATTCAGTCATATTTGTGTAGTTCTTCACCAAAAACGAAACCTCAAGTGACGAACGAGGAGCAGTCCTACGATAATATAATAGGAAAACCGTATTTACTTATCCCCGCCAAAAACGTAGTACAATAGAACTATGATAACTTAAATAAATATATTGATATCAATATACCTTAAGCCTATATCCATCGAAACGTGAATAATTGTATGTATATATTTGTTAAAAAACCTTTCATGTTTTAATTTGTTACAAAAAGTTAGTTCCGGTGCCGGGAATCGAACCCGGGCCGTCTGGGTGAAAACCAGAAATCCTAACCACTAGACCACACCGGAGACGCTACAAGCAGGCAGATTTAGATTTATATATACTGTATACGATTCGTATCGCTGTTAACCTTAGTCATATTATTGATCATTCTCGGGCCTATTTATAACATAATCACATAAGTTATATAGGTTATAAATACGCTGGGGGCCGAGAGTGAATATTGATGAGTTATACACAATATTTATGTATGCTGCTTCAACGCGAAGTTGATCATTATCCGCTTTTGTTTTCTATTTTTTGGAATGATGAAGTTTAATATGCTGAATTATTTTGAAGGACTTCATTTTCTTTCTAGTCAGTTACATGAATTAGTGAGTGATGTTGATTTGATATAGTTTTGAAGTTACTGTATATGTACAATAGACTGCACAAAGTCAAACTGCTCTTCAACAAGTTGGTTTATTGTGAATTTACATTACACAAAAGTTGTTTTTGTACGTGGTTAATAGATAAAAAAACATTATTATAGCAATGCTATATTGGAAGATTTATATCATTTGATCCAATTTGGTGTGATGCTTAATTATGATTTGGCAAAACTAACAAACAATTGACGGATCAGGCACGTAAAGCTATGACGAGCGTTATGTCTAAAGTTAAAAAAATGCTATTGTATTGAAATGCAATTACAATATTAAGTTATTTATAATACGGCTCTGAGGTTCGGATTTATGATAAAATTGCTATTATATCTCGTTTTCAACTCAATTTCTACAAATATATTGTATGGCATTGAATGAAACAATGGACTGTTTGCATTATGTAAGAAATATATACGACGATCATCCTAAATCCTTAAATAAACGAAATACGCAAATAATTTTTATGTTCATCATGATCTTTATCTCCATACAAATATTTTGATCTTTAGAAAACAATTCTTGCTGACTCCTCCGCCCACTCCGTCTCTGTTTCAACATTCCACTTCAATTGATCAAATTTGTCATCAAATATCCTTGGATTGCGTTAACTTACGGACGTTCATATTATTTTCTTCTCATTCAGTCATATTGTCATATTTGTATCGTTCTTCACCAAACATAAAACTTTGAGTGACGAACGTGGAACAGGCCTACGATATTTACCTCAAAATACCGAAGCAAACGGTTTTACTTATCCCCATCAAAAATCTTAGTACAAAAGAACTATATGCTACATAGAACAATATATTGAATTGACCTCAATCCTCAATCCTTTATTTATCGAAGCGTAAATAATTTCATGTATTTATGTTTAAAAGTAGCTAAAATATTTTATGAATTCCAAAAAGTCAGTTCCGGTGCCGGGAATCGAACCCGGGCCGTCTGGGTGAAAACCAGAAATCCTAACCACTAGACCACACCGGAGCCAGTGATATGAAATAGAAATATTAAATGATAAGACTTACACGTACGATTTTATCGGTTTTATCATCTCATGGTATGATTGTGTTCGTATTCGGAGATTCGGCAGGGCATAATGATGGATATCTTTCTGAAAATATTTAAGTTCTTCAAATTGGGTAATTGTATTGATTCATAATCACATTCTATGTAAATAAACAATGTTGACATCAGGGACCTTATTTCTAGATAGACCACAGTAAACATTATCTTTTAATTTTCACATTTCAACTTTCATTTGAGATGTTATTGCTTTTCGGTTCAATGAGTTACTCATTGACTTTGTCTCTGCCTCTCTAAACGAACATAGCCACGGTAAGTTGACTATATAGTTCGCCACAGGTTTAGTATAATATTATAAAAGCACGTTTTACAGCACGGGTGGATATTAAAACCGATATTTCGCAACAGAAAACGCTCGGGGAAACGGCAGGGACATAATGGAAATATTTCTGGAAAAAATCTACGGCGAATATCTCAAACTTGTTTTGTTTTAGAAAAACACATTCACTAGATCATGTGCAAGTCAGCAACACGATATTGTTAGAAAAACTAATATGCTTTTATGAATTTCAAAATTTCTTTTCCGGTGCCGGGGATCGAACCCGGGCCGTGTGGGTGAAATCCTGAAATCCTAACCACTAGAGCACACCGGAGGCAGTGGAAAGGGTACAGAACTATTATTATATTACACTAACACATACGATTTTATCGACTTATCATCTCATGATATGACTGATCGTATTCGGAGCTATGCCAGGGCCTATTGGATACCATTCTAAAAGTATTTAGCAACTACTCTCTTAAACACGTTACATTAACGTTAAAGATGCACTATTACTCACAAATAAGATTTTTTTTACAATTGTTTTAAAAAAATCATATTGAAACATGTTGAAAACAATGGTTCTTATGAAGGATCCCGAGTTCAATTTGAAAGAAAGGTGCAGAAATCACGGTATTTCTACCTTATGAGACGATAATAGATCACAGTAAATCTTTTAGCATTCACCAATAATTTACTATTTTTTGCGTTTTCAGCCATTAAATACACGGTAACAATCTTGTTAACACTAACAGTAATTAATATTTTCCATAAATGCATTATTTAATATGTAGATACAGGTTTATCACTCAAAATTTATGGGTTTTTTATACATGTGTATGCATTGATTTTAAATAAAAGTGTCACTTTGAGTTCTTCAATTTGGGTAATTGAATAAATCCAAAATCACATTTAATATCAATAAACAATGTTAATATCAAGGACCATATTTCTAAAAAAAAAATCATGGTCAACATAAAACTGGGGAAAGAACATTTAGGTGTGACAGTGACAAACCTTGACTCCAGAGAAAAGAATTGTAAAAACTTGGTAGAAGACCTCAAGTTCATGTTAGATGCCATTCAGCTTTGCTCCGTTACCTCAGATATTTGACATCTAACTCCTTTAGGCGCATATAAAAATATTAAAGCAGCGACCATAGGGATAATATACATAAGCTCTGGGTCTTCTGAATAGCAATACGACATTTCCTGAGAATATGGAATTCATCATTTAGGAACAAGAAATCAGTTTTGTTAAGTTATAATTCTACAATTATTGCACACAGCATTAACCTGTTAAATATCAGTGTGACTTACTGTACTTAGTGCGGACAAACATACATACAGTAGATTATACGAAAGTTTACAATAACGGTAATGATATATGAGCTGAAATGTTTTATTGAATTCCAAAAGGTATGTTCCGGTGCCGGGAATCGAACCCGGGCCGTCTGGGTGAAAACCAGAAATCCTAACCACTAGACCACACCGGAGACACATTTAGTACGCAGTACGAAACTAACACATACTATGAACATTATCGACGCAATCACCTGATGATATGGTTGTTCGTATTCGGAGCTATTACAGGGACGTAATGGAGATCACACTCAAACCATTTTACTGCAACTCTCTAAAACATGTAACATTAACGTTCAGTTCTTCAAATTCTTAAATTTGGGTAATTGAATCAATTCATAATCACATTTAATGAAATAAAAGAATTGTTGACAACAGGGACCCTATTTTTAAATTGTTCATAGTTAACATTAAATAGGGGTAAGAACATACTGTACACTCGTTTCCAAGATCAGTTTATAGTTTTAACATATTAACTTTTAATTGCGTTATTATTGTTTTTTGGTAAAATGCCCTCATAAACCTGAAATGTTAGTTGAATAAGAAGGTCGCCACAGGTTGGGTATACAGCACGTTTTACAGTACGGATGAGAGATTAGAACCCATATTTCGCAACCAAAAGAACAAGGTCAAACAAATAATGACTACAACGTTTAACATATTTACCATATTTCAATGTTGCAACTGTAAGATTGCTGACAAAAAATCAGATCGTAGATTTTCATATTTCCTTTCGAATATAAATGTTTTATGTTACTAACGGTTTAAGAAAATGCATACAACATCATTTTATTACCTTAAGTATAAAAATCTGCGATCTTATTTTTATCAACAGTCTTATATATCTGGTTTGCATGGGTTGTCGCAAACATTGGCTCGTTTCAAGACAACAAATAAAAAAAAGATGTCAAAGCGTTAAA
Source organism: Mya arenaria (assembly GCF_026914265.1). Classification (NCBI taxonomy): domain Eukaryota; kingdom Metazoa; phylum Mollusca; class Bivalvia; order Myida; family Myidae; genus Mya; species Mya arenaria. The sequence continues at coordinate 6,093,089 of NC_069136.1, read as the reverse complement.
TTTGTGAGGGAGCAGCTTTAATGTAAATTAACAATGTTTATATCAGAAACCATATTTCTTAATGTATGATAGTTAACATAAACTTTAAAAGACCATACTGTTCACTCGTTTTCAAGATTATAATTCAATTTTTAAATTTTTACTTACAATTGCCGCTATTATTGCTTTTCGGTAAACTGCAGTGCTCATTGCCCTTACTTTTGCCTCTTTAAATCTACATAAGGTTAGGTGAATAAAACGTTCACCACAGGTTGAGTATATAGCATTATTTAGAGTACGGTCGAGAGATAAGAACACATATTTCGCATCAGAAAACAAAGTCAAACAAGAAATGACTACAATTTTTAACGTATATACCGTTTTGAATGTATATACAATCATGAAGAATTTAAATAATAATATGTGATCTTCCCATGAAAATTATAACCGTGCCTATTTCTTACTAAGAAATTTGTGTGACCTTACAAAATACGCTGACTTTACAAGTAATATAACATTCCTAATTTGAGTTAGTGAATTAGAGGAAAATTCATTTCCCTTGTATACTAGTATATATTAATCTCTGACAGCAATCGTAACAACTTGGCCATCTCCGGCAAGCTTCGAAATAGACCTCGTAAATAGTAGTAAGGATATACGAAAGTGCGATGCGGCCGCCGGCAAATAACACCGTTTTCAATCCGCGTAAAGAAGGCTCATTGTAACAACAAGGAAATGGATTGTGTTTAATCAACTGTGCTTGCTCAAGAGAAAATATTTATTATAACATCAAAGAATGCTCGTTTTTTGAATATTTAGATGTTTTCTTAAACCTGAAGCACTCTGTTGCCTCTAGAAAAATCGTGAACACACAGAAAATGTAATTGACAAAATTAATGCATGGGCTAAATGTCAGCATTTTTTCAACAGTCGAACGATTACCCTATGAAATGTAAGTTTTAAGTCATACTATGCTTGTGTTATAATTCACACATAATTCAGCTTTCCCTGCCATTAAAACAACATTACTCTTCTGTAAAATCATTGACTGCATTGTGCTGTTTTGTGGGTTCTGGTAGGGTGGGTGTGAGATTGGCAGCCAGTCAACTTTATCAGCTGATAGCCATGCATGTCTTTACCTCCGCATTATTGGGTTTGGGCTGCAAAATCAATGTTTTTTTGTGTAAACAGTTCTGTGGGGTAGGGGTGAGGTGGTGACAGGCCACCCAGTTAGCTCAATTGGTAGAGTACCAGTACAACGTTCATGGGATTGCGGCCAAAACGTTGAGATAGCTAAGCTGGCAGAACTTGTCTTCAAATAGTATTTGTTCACGGCAGATCATACTTCACTTTTCCTCCTAGACTGTGGATAAACCCACTCATTAAAAGTTTCCTGACACATTAGATTTGTCTTAATCAATACTTATAAGTCTTAATATCTTTGAGTATTTTGTTGTAATTAAAAGCCTAAAACAAAATATTTACCCAGGTTACTCAGCTTTTCAGCAATGTATACCAGACCTTTTTTGAATAATACTTAAGGCAACACCAAATTGATCTCTTGTTCGTCGGATTTTTTCCGAAACATCATGGGGTGAGCGAGCGAAATAATAATAAATATATTTGTTTTGCATTTAGCAAAAAGAGGAGCGAGCGAAGAGCGAACAAATATATATAGTCATTTAACTCAATTTTCAACAATGATATTGTAAACAGTTACATCCAGGATCCAAGGATAACATCCAGTGAAAGAATGATAACACTAAAAGATAATTCTATACAAATATTAGTTTCGAGGTCAAACAAATGCTATTTGAGATCAAGCAAATGTCTTTCTTTAAAATATTTAATAAATGAGAGAACTCAAAACCACAGTTTTCCAGTTTTTAAAACCTTTTTTAAGTGTTTTTTTTTCTTCAAAATATCCTAAGCATGGCTAAGTTAAAGCCTGGACACAAGCGCCAATGGTCACAGCCACCTGCCTGCCCAATGGCATATCCAAATCTATTAACAAGGTTTTCCACTTTTCCTTTGGAAAACTTTAAAAATAATTCTCTATTAAAATACATTGTCATATCTTATGCCATGGAAATGACTAGACAAGGTGACTTGAAAAATAACTCACTCACAAAATAAATATAGGCATTTGCAATCAAATGTAAACTACAGCTATCACTCTTGCAATGACTACACAATTGGCCTTAGTAGCCATCTTAGTTCTGGAAGAGAATTTATAAAACTCCCACACCGTATTGTAAACCATTTCAGCACCAAATATGTCACAGAAAATTCCAGCCAGCACCAGACTGATTTTAGGCTTTCTCAGAATTTAACGCCTATCTTTTTTTTGCAGATAACTTGCAGATTTTCCGTATTTTTTAGATATCTTGTTCAAGTTTAGACAAGTAATAGAAATACAAAAGACACTTTTATTTCTTTTGTACTGATTGTGTCAATTTTCTTATATAGCAAAAAATATTTCAAGAAAATACAAGAATATGCAATATTTTTTCATAGACAAAAAACAATCAGAATACACATTTAATGATTTCCAAATATAGTTTAAACATACACATGGACATCTAAAAAATCTACAAACATTTATTCCCAACACAAAGTGTGATTAATACCTTTTTCAATCACACAGTCTGACACCATTTTTTATCCTTTTTGACTAATATTTACATAATATACACACTCCAGCTTGTTTGCTGTTTTTTTGTGAATGGTAAAACTCATGGGATTGCATGAAGCACAGGAATGTCAGTCAGGTTAATTTTTAGCCTCATCCTACTGTCCACGAACATGGACTCATCGGCGACCAAGGCCTCCACCACGAGCACGCCCTTGTTGCCTCATGGGGACAGGAATTTCATGATCCGCTGCATCAGAGAAATCTGAAATTTTAATAAGCAATATTATACATAAATGTTCATTGTAATATAATGTTATTTTTCTATTACTGTACATGCATTGCATATGGATTAAATAAACACTATACTTTGATCTGTAGCAAAATAAAAACAAACATGCATAAATCATTAAATGTAAATTTTTGAAGGCAACAAATAATACAAAAAAATACATCATATTTGCTGTCAAACAAAGAAGTTAAAATACACACCTGAAGTTTTTACCTGGACAGGTGTAGTAGGTATAGATGACCGATTGGAAACTGTCTTTTCAAGGTAACGGTCATCCGAATTTTCGTCAAACATGTCCGAACCAAATTCAAACTTTGGATAATCACTGTCATTCACGATGAAATTCAGCGTACATATACGTTTACTTTAAGCGGAAGGCAAATTAAAACAAACACATTTACCCAAAATTTAATCAAACTTAAAATGGTGGTAGAATTGTTATTTGTTCACGTATTTTTCAAGAATCAGGATGGGAAATAAATGTTTTCATGTTGCCAATTTAGTCTCGATCATCTAGACGCTTGTATCCGGGTCTACATCGTTCATTGACTCTAATTAGAGCGGCTGCATGGAGAGTCTGGCCGGTGCTTTGATAATTGTTACGATCGAAAAACACGGTGATAAGGGGAAAGGCTACATTCTACTTAACAAATTAGCGCTCGCAAAAAAAAACAACTATAGTCAGAAAATATTAAAAATATAATTTTTGCTTTTCTGAAGAAATAGGTGCAGGAAATCCGATGAACACGTTATTAATTTGGTGTGGCCTGATCTATTTTGAATAATGAGCCTTAAGATCACTTTTCACGCTATGACTCTTTTTAATGTCCAGTTCCATAAAAGTATAACTACAGTAACTTTCAGTTTTGATCAACATGTCCCTTAAATTTATTTTCAATATTAGTCAAGCTATAACAGAGCCATCTGTATGCAATCCAATGTAAAATTAATGATAATTTAGGTTTTGCTCCCATTTTTACTTTCATTTCTGTGCAAAGCCTTTAAAGTGCATTGAGTATTTTGGGAGACTTCACGATCTTTCTGGCGTTTAACCCCCATTCGTGGCTTTAAGTAGCCATACACATTTAAGTCTTCATTATAAAAATACTGTATGTCTCAGTCTTACCATCAACACACAATAAGAGGACTAAAGCATTACCATGTGTCAGAGTTATAGATCTTTCCATGCATTTTATTTGTCTTAATATTTTACCGGTCTCTTTAGCAATATCCTTGTGCATCTTTGAGTACTTGGCCTGACGGTATGGTTTTTAATACATTGTTTGGAATGTTTTATTTGCACACAACAGTGATGATGAGGACACTATGCTATGCCAAAACCTCAACACATTGTCTTCAAACCCATACAATCAATGAAATAAACATGCATCTGTAAAATCATAAGTCGTGTGATGTGTTCGTTAAATTCAACTTAATAAAGAAAATAAATATTGGTTGCAGTAAGCTATGCTCATCAATTTTAATAAACATTCCAACGGACTGAAAAACAAATCAACACAAATCGAAAAACTGTTTGCAAGTCAGCTAGTATCTTATTTTATGCCTTATCAGATTGATAAGCAAGCTGGAAGCTTACAGAATCACTGTTTGTGGCCTAAGTAGAAACATGAGAAAGTATCTTGGAGGGGCTTGAACCCATAACCTTGGAATCGAGGCTAATCCTCTCGACCACTTTCACCTTTTCACATTTTAAAGAGCCCAGTTTACAATATGGCATTTGCAAGGATGTGCCCTATTAAAGGATTTTCTGAAGTCTGAAAATTGAACTAAACAGAATAGCTCTCCTTTATTTGGTCTGCCAATGCCATCTGTTTCTGTTTTTGTGTTCTTCCCTCCTTCATATAGGAAAACAGCTTTAAATGTAGATAAATCCTTTACCACACAGTTGAATAAATATATATTTGCGCTTTCCGTTGTTAAAAAAGGTTCCACAGTTATAAAATATGTGTCCGGATTAAAAACAAAGTTCATTCAAATACTCTGAGAAATATATTTTAAAAAGTTGACTGCAAGAGGGTTACCACTGAGTAGCACTTCCAAGCATTAGGAGTCTGGCTCTATCTACACGTAGGGTGTAAAGTAAACCTCCAGCTTAAGATTCAAACGTGTGTATTGCTCCAGGCATGGAAGGTTTAATGCATCTAATAATCACGGGCCAACAGATGACTTTTATCTGCACCTTCACATCAGTATGTAAGTCATCAAATATTTGAGATGACAAGATGTTCCACTGAACACGTTGTTTCCATCTTGCACTCATTTTCCCAAGGTAGGCTTTGCAGTATGGTTATATGATTTCCATGCATTGCTGGTCAATCCTCAGAACAATGGCATTTTTGATTACATTCGTATTCTAGTGCCTGAAATGGAAATTATGAAATACAAAAGAAATAATAGGAACTATATTTTCAGATCAATTATTTTAAAAGCCTGTACAACAACAGAAAACTTTTCACAATATTTTTAGTGCCACACCAATTTAAAGCTGCATCCTCATGGAGTTACTGTTCTGACACCCAGGGCTACCGTTAAAGGAAGTTTGGACGTATATAAGTCCATAGAAATGGGTTAAAACTTCCAAAATTGATTTCTTGGAAGTACAAAAATTTCCATAATTTTAAAGAAACTTCCAAAGTTGAAAGCTTGGAAGTTAAATATCAGAACCATTTGTCAATATTACTTTTACAATTCCAATCAGTTTAACAGTTTTTAAATAAAATGAATTATTATAATTAAGTCTGTGAATTTGGCAAGTTGAATTTGCAAATTATTTGATTTTTAATATACTTCTTGAAAAAGATATTGTATTCAGGAGACTTAAACTTCCACATATCAGTGAAAATCTTCCAAAATTGATTTACAGGAAGTATATACTGCCAGTTTCAAATTCTTAATGGAAGCCCTGGACACCTTTTTAATTTTGTCTTTTAATGAGCCAATAAGCAATTATTGTGTAAATGTATAGAAACCAGTGATATTAGACTGCTGACAATTTTCATATCCAAGTTTGAAAATTTGGTATAAATTCCTTCTATTTAGTCATATAAGGACACACATAATAGTACAGATTTCAATTGTTTGGAAAATAATTTTTCGCTATTGCTTTAAGCCATACATTTGTGTACATTTAATTTAATTTTGATATCAATTGAGGGCCTTTGAGGAATGACCAAGAAGAACTGTCAATCTGTGAGAGAGCAGCTTTTAGCTCTGGACTAAATTTAAGAATTTATGTAAAATGAAATTGTTATCATGTTGAAATTCCACTACAATGTTGATATTTTAATACTGTCATTCATTGTTGATTAGCTGTACAAGCATGCAGGTACATTTGGGCTTAAACCAGTAGGGTACTTGATTGTTAAATTATTGTCCAAATTTCGAAAAAAGCAAATTTTCATTAGAACAAGCCAGGAATTCAGAGTCGGCCGCACCACTGGTACCATACTGCTCTCTGAAAATGACAATAATATTAAAGTTTAAAGGTCTGCAATTCACAGGCACAGGCAAAATGTCAGCATTTTTCAATGTTTCTGCATCCCCACCACCGGTTGATATCATAGAATTTAACCTTGAAAGAAATGTGTGCTGGTTTATGTGTTCAAACTCATTTTGCTAGCCCAGTCACCACTAGAATGAAGATCTAATTTATTTAGAGAGCTATATAAGTGAACAGGCATTCAATTGTGCCATTCCATTAAGCTGTTCGATACCAACACTCACGGACACATAAACAATACATCCTTGGTTAAAAGAACGTAAATTTTAATTATAAAAATATCAAGTTAATGAAATGAAATGTAAATACACACTGGAGATAGGAAAGTCTAACCTATTTTCAATCTAAGTTAAGTCAGATTCAGATTTATTAATTTTGTTATTCCAAAAATCAAATAAAGTATTTGTGTTCTTAATTTTTGCCACTGATCACTGGAGCTCCAAAATTATTATTTACTATCTTAGAATCTGTCAAATGGAAGCAGACTTAACCCCACCCACTAAAAATAAATGACATTTCCATTTAGTTTCTCAATAGGGTTCTTTTAAAACCATTTTTATATTTTAATAAAATATATTAAGTATAAAATAACACTAACACACAAATAAATGGTAATAGTTTTGTCTTTGGTCTAACATATCTCTTGGTTGTTTGAACATATTCTTGGTCGGCCATGATGGACTTTTTTCTTACGACCCGTATTATTTCCGAGGCCATATCTTGATACTAGCCGAGGAGTTCCGATTGCACTGACAGGTCTCAGGGTATTTCGTGCATGAAGTAGAAAAAAATGCGGTAAAGTCCGGATGGAACTTAATCAGCGTTGGGACTTAGATCAGGACTTCATGAATTTTTCATTTAGGTTCAACAATGGCAAAGGTATTTTAGAGAACCTATGCAAACAAATATTAACTTTTATCGTATTGATGCTATACCAAAATACCTACTGTATTTATACCAATGTGTTATTTTGTATAATCGTAACGGAGACGGTTAGGTTAAGCGAACAACAATTCTAAAATATTGGATTAAAAAAACTTCAACAGGACCAATTGGATATTAGAATCCCGAATATATCAAGCTTGCAATATAAAATATGAAAGTTACCAAATACTTACTGAAGTAGAACGCAGCGCCAAATCAAAGAATCTTCAGGTAAAGTATATGTAATGCCGTTTAGTTTGTATTCGTTTTTTACGAACCTCCGAAAAGAAAACATACTTATAAAGAGGAATTTCACATTAGAATGACCACGGATGCCGATTTAATGCTTCTTTGAAAATACATGTATTATTCACTGTGCGATGATACATGAAATTATTCGCGGTTCTAAATTGTTTCTTATAATAGTTGTTTGCGCTAGAAACCGGTTCTTGTTAGCGGGAATATTGTTCTCGTGCATGATTTTCCGTGCACGAGATTGAGGTTCAGTATATAAGGCTTGTGCGGGGAGTATTCGTCACTCGAGGTTTATTGGTAGCATTCTACAGGTGTATGTTCCCACCCACTCTCCCGTTGCTTATAGCAATTTAAAGATTCACTGAAAGCAGTTTATTGATGTCTTTGGTGTTGTTGCAGGTACACGAAGATGTAAAAACGTCTACAGCTATACATTGACAACAAGAGCACCGCGAAACGGAGCATTATACGCCCGAAGAAGATTCGGCTTGAGGTCTTTAATAAACATTTAGGTTATGCTAGTATACTGCTTACTAGGTGTGAAGTGTTTACAACAAAGGCTTAAACTTCCAATATTGAAACTTTAATGATACTTAAGTTAGCAGTGCTAATAAAAACCTTTGTTCAACAGTATTTTTTACAACACAGAATAATTGTAAAACAACATACATACTGGTAAGTAGTGCAATGAAGGATGTACTAATATGGAATCAGATTTTATGAAATGAAATATTTTTATAAAAAATAGAATATCTGAAACTTCCTTAGAAAATCTGAGAATACAAGTTTAAAAGTAGCAGGACTTGGAAAGTGCTCACAACACATCCTTTTAATGTAGCAATAATTTGTATAAAGTTATCTAAAAATTGCTTTATTGGTTACAAAGTTGTGGCTAGGACACGTTTTCTAAAAATTCCTTTATTAGTAGTAACACAAAGTTGTGGCCTGGACACTTTGCTAACGCCCCCCAGTGAAATTAGCCTTTGAGGTACGGACCTGGAAAGCATGCTTGACAAATCGTTTTAATGAAGAGATGATTTGTATAAAGTTATTTGAAAATTGCTTTAGTAGTAACCCAGTTATGGTCTGGACATGGAATTGCTAACGTCCCCCCTCCCCCATGGTGATTCTAGTGTTTGAGGTATGGACCTGGAAATTGCGCGCGACACATCCTTTTAATATAATGATGCTTTGTATAAACTTATTTGAAAAATGACTTTATTAGTGACCAAGTTGTGGCCCGGAAACGGATTTGCTAACGCACCCCCATAGTGATTCTAGTCTTTGAGGTATGGACCTGGAAATTGCGCGCGACACATCCTTTTAATGTAGTGATGATTTGAATGAAGTTATTTGAAAATCGCTTTATTAGTTACCAAGTTATGGCCCGGACACGGAATTGCTAACGGACGGACAGACAGACGGACAGACGATGGAGGCCATAACATAATACGACCCTTCGGGCGTATAAAAATGAATCAAGGCTCTTCTTTGCCAATTTCATTTAATTTTAAGTTTCATTACTCTAACAATCGTATCCGATTCAGAGAGAGGACTAGGTCAAGCGATGTCAGTGCGGCGATCCAGAATCATACAGTGGACATTCGCATATCCTTCCGTTCTGACGTGCCTATACGTTACAGATACTACCTATATGGCAAAGACAAACGAACGACACAGACTCAATCTATTTATCTAACAATGTGAAATTCGCTACCAATAATAAACCTTATTCCTAGTTTTGTCTTGTTGTTTTGATTTGGTGTCTCGAACAATTTTGATTATATTTGAAAACTTGAGTAAAAAGGCTTAATACCTCAATAGCGATTGAGCATGACATTTAGTCTTGGAAGACAATTACTCCATCTAATGATAATATACCAACTGCCATACAAAATAAAGTTCCGGAGCTGGGAATCGAACCCGGGTCTTGGTGAAAACCAGAAATCCTAAACACTAGACCACACCGGAGTCAGTTTTATAGTGAACACTAACACATACGATTATCATCACATTAATCATCTTATAACATGATTGTGTTCGTATTCTGAGCTAAGCAGGGCTATAATGGATACCATTCTGAAACTATTTTACTGATTGACGTTATTTTTTTCTTCAAATTCTTCAATGTGGGTAATTGAATTGTATTTCATTATCATGTTAACATTAGGGACCATATTTCTAAACTTTTCATAGTAAACAAAAATGGGGAAAAGAACATACTGTTTACTGATTTTAGTTTTCACATATAAACGATCATTTGCGTTATTATTGTTTTCGGTAAAATGTTTTTTTAAACCTACAATGTTAGTTGAATTAATAGTTCACCACAGGTTGAGTATATAGCACGATTTACAGTGCGGGTGAGAAATGAGAACCCACATTTCTAAAAAACAAGGTTTGACAAATAATGACTATAACATATGTACCGTTTTCAATATACATGAATATACCATTATGAAGAATTCAAATAATGATATGGGATATTTCCATGAAAACTGTTACTATTTGTTCAATATAACATTGAATGACCTAAAAAAAATTGACTGGCATTACAGGGTACAAAAGAATATTGGCATCTGGACTTAAAGACTTGATGCTGATACCTGTCTCAGTAAAGTAGTATTTTACAATGAAAGTTTGACACGGAAAATGACACTGAAATAACCCCATATAAATAGTGCGGTTAAGTATCCAAAAAAAATGACAGACACTATACTCACAAATTAAGACACGTGTTACAAGTCAAAATCTTGATGTTATTTCGGGTGCAAAACATACTCGACAGCGCCAGCAACTACTCGACAGCGCCATCACAAGACCAACAGCACCACCATACATGCATATATTGTTTTCTCAAGATGTGCTTGTAAGTTCATTTGTGTGACAGCGTGAGTACTATACATAATCGTTATAATTGCATGCACCAGAATTTTCCTACTGTGTGTGTAATCAACAATGAGTACTTGAAATGCTAGCAGATCTCAAAATGTGCACACGTCTGATTCTGACGAGAGGCTTCTGGCAATATAGTTCGCACAATATTGAAAATCAAAACGGAATCCCTGCAGTAAAAGTGTTCATACACGGCACCACATTCTGCGATATTTCGAAATATGTCTTTATTTGTTTAATATATAATAAAATTATCAATTAAAATATAAATCAGACTAATAACACAAGGTACGGCTGCAGCTGCAGGAAGTGTCGACAGCTCATTTCCTTTGCACCATCGATAAGTGGTGGAGCTGGCGTTTATAAGTAGGCGTGTAATAAATTAAATGTGCTTTTGCTGCATAAGTCTATAAATAAAGTTCATGAGTATATGGAACTCATCACTTAAGAACAAGTTTTGTTAAGTTTTAATGCTACAATTACTGTACACAACTTTAACATTTTTAATATAAGTGTGACTTACTAAAGTTAGTGCGGACAAACACACATCCAGTAGATTATACGAAAGTTAACAAAAACGGTATTGTTAGAAAAGTTGAAATGTTTTATTGAACTCCAAAAGGTATGTTCCGGTGCCGGGAATCGAACCCGGGCCGTCTGGGTGAAAACCAGAAATCCTAACCACTAGACCACACCGGAGACACTACTATGCTTTGCGAACTAGTATCCAGTATTATACTGACATGTTATCTCCTTTATCATCTCATTATGTATAGTTGTTCATATTCGGAGCATCGACAGGGCCATAATGGATAACATTTTGTTAATATTTTACAGCAACTCTCTCAAATATGTTACAATAATGTTAAGGTCTACAAATTCTTCAATTTGGGTAATTGAATTTATTCATTTAATGTAAATAAAAAATGTTAATATCATGGACCATATTTATTAATTGTTAATAGTAAACAATAATTGGTGGGGGACATACAGTACACTCGTTTCAAAGACCAGTTTATAGTTTTAACATTTTCACTTTCATTTGCGTTATTATTTTCGTTTTTCGGTAAAATGCTTATTTAAACGTACAATGTTAGTTGAATAAATAGTTCGCCAGAGGCTAGGTATATAGCACGTTTTAACAGTACGGGTGAGAGCTGCTTAGAACCGATATCTCGCAACGGAAAACAAGGTCAAACAACTTGACTACACTTCGTAAAGTAATTACCGTTTTTACTGTATATACAGTTATGAAGAATTTAAATATTTGTATTTAATCTTCCCATGAATATTATAACCGCGCCTATTTGTTCAACAGAATACAATGTACATAAACTTATTTTTAAAAAATGTGTTAGAATATCGAATATATAAAGTTTGCAATAAAAACAATTATGAAAATGACATAATATTTACTGAAGTAGAATGCAGCGTTTTAAAATAATTGCATATCGAGTTAATCTCAAGGTAAAGTATAATATGTGGCCGTTTAATTTGTATTCTTTGAGTAACGAACCCTCCCAAGGCAAAACATCCGTATGAGGAGGAAATACAAGTAAGAATATGACTAAGGATACAAATTTGTTTCATGTTGGAATTACTATAACTATTCTAGGGCTCAGATATTGAAACGTCCATCTGCATTGATCCCCATGTCTATGATAAATAGTCCGATACATGCGAAAACTTTTGAGACATGTTCGTGAACTTGGAGACTTGGAGTTATAGAACCGGTACCCGTTGGTGAGCCTGTAACTTGGTGTCACACAATTACTCCCATCGGCGTACTGGTGACTTTTAGCCACTAAATGTACATGCCACCCGTGCGACACACAACACGATGTTACCATTTCACCAAGCCATTTAATCCCGCATTGACGGTGTTCGACGCTTGGAACGGCTAACATAGGGTACCATTTTGACATATGGAGAACTGGCTGAGAACTCGAAATTAGTTTGAAGGTTGATAACGAAGTAAACCAACATCAACCATCTTTAGGAACAAACCATATGTTTTGAAAAGTTCTAATGCTACAATTACTGTACACAACATTAAATTATCATTATCTGTATGACGCACTGAAATCAGTGCGGACAAAACACACATCAAGTTCATTATACGAAAGTAAACAATAACAATATTGTTAGAAAAGCTGAAATGTTTTTTTATAAATCAAAAAAATGAAGTTCCGGTGCCGGGAATCGAACCCGGGCCGTCTGGGTGAAAACCAGAAATCCTAACCACTAGACCACACCGGAGACAGTGAAATGATATGGCATAAACCATTATATCATTATAACACATACGATGTTATCGACGTGATTATCTCATGATATGATTGTTCGTATTCGGAGATACGACAGGGCAATAATGGATATCAATCTGAAACCATTTTTCAGCAACTCTCAAAAACATAAACGTTAAAGTCTTTAAATTCTTCAATTTGTGTTATTTAATTACTTCATAATCACATTTAATGTAAATAAATAATGTTAATATCAGGGGTCTTATTTCTAAATTGATCATTATAAAGATAAAATAGTATGTTTTCCCATTTGCGTTATTACTGATTTTCGGTACAATGAAAACTTACATAAGTTGAATAAATAGTTCGCCACAGGTTGAGTAAATAGCATGTTTACAGTACGGGTGAGAGGTTAGATAATGATATGTGATCTAACCATGAATATTATAAGCGCGCCTTTTTGTTAAAAAGAACACTGTGTGACCTTACAAAATACGCTGACATTATAGGTACAATAGTTCTAAAATATTGGAATAAAAAATAAACTTCAACCGGATCAATAGGCCTGACAGTAAAACATATAAAATATGCTGTTAGAATCCCGAATATATTGAAAAGTTTGCAATTAGAAAACATATGAAAATGACCGAATATTTGTTGAAGTAGAACACACTGTTATAATAAAAGAGCACACCGAGTTAATATTCAGGTAGAGTATATGTAAGGCCTTTTAGTTTGTATTCTTTGTTTTACGAATCGCCACAAAGCAATCTATACGCATGAGGAGAAACTACAAATAACAATGACTACGATTGAAGATATAACTATTGTTTGAAAATACATACATAAGTCATTGTTTGATGATATAAAAACTTAATCCTTACAGATTGAGCATGACATTGAGTCTCGGAAGCCCATTACCCTAATGACAATTTACACCATGCGATTGAGCAAGTCATTTAGTCTTGGAGGCCCATTACTCCATCTAATGACAATATACACCATGCGATTGAGCATGTCATTTAGTCTTGGAGGCCCATTACTCCATCTAATGACAATATACATCATACGATTGAGCAAGTCATTTAGACTTGGAGGCCCATTACTCCATCTAATGACAATATACACCATGCGATTGAGCATGTCATTTAGTCTTGAGGCCCATTACTCCATCAAATGACAATATACACCATAGGATTGAGCATGTCATTTAGTCTTGGAGGCCCATTACTCCATCTAATGACAAAATACACCATAGGATTGAGAATGTCATTTAGTCTTGTAGGCCCATTACTCCATCTAATGACAATATACACCCAGCGATTGACCATGTCATTTAGTCTTGGAGGCCCATTACTCCATCTTATGACAATATACACCATGCGATTGAGCATGTCATTTAGTCTTGGAGGCCCATTACTCCATCTAATGACAATATACACCATGCGATTGAGCATGTCATTTAGTCTTGTAGGCTCATTACTCCATCGAATGACAATATACCAACTGCGCTTTAAAATAATGTTGCTCCGAATTATATACCATCACCAGCTACAGCTACGAAGGTGACGTTTCCTGGTCGTCGCTACCTGGCCTTCCATAATCCTACCAAAGTAACTTTTATATTTGACCTAAGTTTTAGGACGGTACTGCTACAGCAAAATAAGTTAAAAGCGCATTTGCTGCAATAAGTCTATATATAAGGTTTGAGCCCCACCGGGACCACCTATGACCTAGGGGACGAATTGTACGTATAATACATTCAGTTGATTGACCGATTCAAATACCTATGCTCTATGTGATCTGGTTATAGACACAAACTATCTGATTTCTAACTCCTTTAGTCCATAAAAAAATATCTGCGGGACAATGAATCACCTTGACCCCGGAGAAAAGAATTGTAAAATCTTGGTAGAAGACCTCTAGTTGATGTAAGATGTCATTCAGCTATGCTCTGCAACCTCAGATTTTTTAACATCTAACTGCTTTAGGCGCATATAAAAATATAAAAGCAACACACATAGGGACCATATACACAAGCTCTGTGTCTTCTGATTAGCAATACGACAATTCGAAAGTTAACAATAACGGTATTGCTATAAGAGCTGAAATGTTTTATTGAATTCCAAAAAGTATGTTCCGGTGCCGGGAATCGAACCCGGGCCGTCTGGGTGAAAACCAGAAATCCTAACCACTAGACCACACCGGAGACACATTTATGTGTTACAAACTAGTAGGCAGTATGAAACTAACACATACGACGTTATCGACGTAATCACCTCATGATATGGGGAGCTACTACAGGGCCGTAATGGAGATCACACTCAAATCATTTTACTGCAACTCTCTAAAACATGTAACATTAACGTTCAGTTCTACAAATTCTTGAATTTGGGTAATTTAATTAATTCATAATCACATTTAAAGTAAATAAACAATATAAACAGCAGGGACCATATTTCTAAATCGTTCCTTATAAACATTACAAGGGGGAAAGAACATACTGTACACTCGTTTTCAATATCACATTTTATTTTCACATTTCAACTTTCAATTGCGGAAATTATTATTGATTTTCGCCGGTAACATAAAATACGCATTGCCTTTGCGCTGGAAATATCTTGCTGCGGCTATATCAAACATATCATATTAAAACCACACATTCAGCAGATTATACCAATAACGGTATTGTTTTTTAAAGCTAAAATGTTTTTGCGACTCCAAATACTATTTTCCGGTGCAGGGAATCAAACTCTGGCCACCTGGGTGAAAACCAGAAATCCTAATCGTAACCACTAGACCACACCGGGCGACAGTTAAGGGCCTAGTTTAATCCTTCTATAAGTGACCCCCCCCCCAAAAAAAAAAAAAAAAAAACCCACAAAGAACCAACAAAAACAAGAAGCCCAAGAGGGCCTATGTTCTACTGGCACGACTCTTGTGGTCATTTTCAATCCAGAGCATGTACGTATGAGTAATAGGCAACACATATATAGTTCACTTTTTTGTGTTTGGGTTAGCTAAAAAATGCTACATGTTCAACATCTGAGGACAGAAAAGTGTTGTAAGCAGATTAGTTGCATGAACTATTTATATATGCCAAGTAAAGGTAATCTAAGAGTAAAAAATATTTGCTTTCAAAACTGTACATGGTCAAAATTTCATTTCTGTAGCTTTAAAAAATAAAAAATAAGTCAGCTTTTGCCCAAGGGGCATAATTTCAAATGTTTTGCTAGACGGTGATAATATGATGCTCCACAACAAATATCAAGGTATGTGCCTTGTGGTTTGAAACAAGGAGATTTTGAAAATATTTCTAAATAAGTCTCTAGGAAACTTGTGACTCCCGGGGCAGTGCCACTTTTGACACAAGGGGCATACTTTGAACAGAACAGAACAGAACTTTTATTATATATATATACATTCACGGCCGTAACATAAAACAGTATTGACATTAATGTTGTATGAGAAGAGCATAAATTCAAGAACAAATATAAATATAGCTATTCAAATACTAATAAGCAATAATTAAATTAAATTAAAGCACTTTTGCGCTTTTCAATGGCAATATAAACAAATTTAGCAAGTTTCCTTAATAATGCTGCATTTTCAGAACTTAACACATTACATAGTTTTTTTCTTGGTTGGCCAATGACAATAATATCGTGGTAAGCACATTTGTCTAATATCTTTATAAAATGGACATACAAGAATAAAATGATATTCATCTTCAATCATATTCATATTGCAATATATGCATTTTCTATCATCTCTTGGTATATTTCTATATCTGCCTTCTTCTATAGCTAACTTGTGTGCTGAACATCGCACTCTACTTAGAGATACTCTATGGTTAACATTAGTGACACTATCGAGATATTTTTCATAACAAAATCTTGTTTTTATATCTTTATAAGTACAAAGTTTGGACGATCATTTAAAGTCGCATACCATTTCTGCATGTGCGACACATCCTTTTAATGTAGTGATGATTTGTATGAAGTTATTTGAAAATCGCTTTTTTAGTTACCAAGTTATGGCCCGGACACGGAATTGCTAACGGACGGACAGACGGACAGACAGACGGACAGACGATGGAGGCCATAACATAATATGACCCTTCGGGCGTATAAAAATAAATCAAGGTTCTTCTTTGCCAATTTCATTTAATTTTAAGTATCATTACTCTTAACAATCGTATCCGATTCAGAGAGAGGACTAGGTCAAGCGATGTCAGTGCGGCGATCCAGAGTCATACAGTGGACATTCGCATATCCTTCCGTTCTGACGTGCCTATACGTTACACATACTACCTATATGGCAAAGACGAACGAACGACACAGACTCAATCTATTTATCTAACAATGTGAAATTTGCTACCAATAATAAACCTTATTTCTAGTTTTGTCTTGTTGTTTTGATTTGGTGTCTCGAACAATTTTGATTATATTTGAAAACTTGAGTAAAAAGGCTTAATACCTCAATAGCGATTGAGCATGACATTTAGTCTTGGAAGACAATTACTCCATCTAATGATAATATACCAACTGCCATACAAAATAAAGTTCCGGAGCTGGGAATCGAACCCGGGTCTTGGTGAAAACCAGAAATTCCTAAACACTAGACCACACCGGAGTCAGTTTTATAGTGAACACTAACACATACGATTATCATCAAATTAATCATCTTATAACATGATTGTGTTCGTATTCTGAGCTAAGGCAGGGCCATAATGGATACCATCCTGAAACTATTTTACTGCAACTCTCTCAAATATGTTACATTGACGTTATTTTTTTCTTCAAATTCTTCAATGTGGGTAATTGAATTGTATTTCATTATCATGTTAACATTAGGGACCATATTTCTAAACTTTTCATAGTAAACAAAAATGGGGAAAAGAACATACTGTTCACTGATTTTAGTTTTCACATATAAACGATCATTTGCGTTATTATTGTTTTCGGTAAAATGCTTTTTTAAACCTACAATGTTAGTTGAATTAATAGTTCACCACAGGTTGAGTATATAGCACGATTTACAGTGCGGGTGAGAAATGAGAACCCACATTTCTAAAAAACAAGGTTTGACAAATAATGACTATAACATATGTACCGTTTTCAATATACATGAATATACCATTATGAAGAATTCAAATAATGATATGGGATATTTCCATGAAAACTGTTACTATTTGTTCAATAGAACATTGAATGACCTAAACAAAATTGACTGGCATTACAGGGTACAAAAGAATATTGGCATCTGGACTTAAAGACTTGATGCTGATACCTGTCTCAGTAAAGTAGTATTTTACAATGAAAGTTTGACACGGAAAATGACACTGAAATAACCCCCATATAAATAGTGCGGTTAAGTATCCAAACAAATTGACAGACACTATACTCACAAATTAAGACACGTGTTACAAGTCAAAATCTTGATGTTATTTCGGGTGCAAAACATACTCGACAGCGCCAGCAACTACTCGACAGCGCCATCACAAGACCAACAGCACCACCATACATGGATATATTGTTTTCTCAAGATGTGCTTGTAAGTTCATTTGTATGACAGCGTGAGTACTATACATAATCGTTATAATTGCATGCACCAGAATTTTCCTACTTTGTGTGTAATCAACAATGAGTACTTGAAATGCTAGCAGATCTCAAAATGTGCACACGTCTGATTCTGACGAGAGGCTTCTGGCAATATAGTTCCCACAATATTGAAAATCAAAACGGAATCCCTGCAGTAAAAGTGTTCATACACGGCACCACATTCTCCGATATTTCGAAATATGTCTTTAATATGTTTAATATATATAATAAAATTATCAAATAAAATATAAATCAGACTAATAACACAAGGGACGGCTGCAGCTGCAGGAAGTGTCGACAGCTCATTTCCTTTGCACCATCGATAAGTGGTGGAGCTGGCGTTTATAAGTAGGCGTGTAATAAATTAAAAGTGCTTTTGCTGCATAAGTCTATAAATAAAGTTCATGAGTATATGGAATTCATCACTTAAGAACAAGTAATAAGTTTTGTTAAGTTTTAATGCTACAATTACTGTACACAACTTTAACATTTTTAATATAAGTGTGACTTACTAAAGTTAGTGCGGACAAACACACATCCAGTAGATTATACGAAAGTTAACAAAAACGGTATTGTTAGAAAAGTTGAAATGTTTTATTGAACTCCAAAAGGTATGTTCCGGTGCCGGGAATCGAACCCGGGCCGTCTGGGTGAAAACCAGAAATCCTAACCACTAGACCACACCGGAGACACTACTATGCTTTGCGAACTAGTATCCAGTATTATACTGACATGTTATCTCCTTTATCATCTCATTATGTATAGTTGTTCGTATTCGGAGCATCGACAGGGCCATAATGGATAACATTTTGTAAATATTTTACAGCAACTCTCTCAAATATGTTACAATAACGTTAAGGTCTACAAATTCTTCAATTTGGGTAATTGAATTAATTCATAATCACATTTAATGTAAATAAAAAATGTTAATATCATGGACCATATTTATTAATTGTTAATAGTAAACAATAATTGGTGGGGGGACATACAGTACACTCGTTTCCAAGATCAGTTTATAGTTTTAACATTTTCACTTTCATTTGCGTTATTATTTTCGTTTTTCGGTAAAATGCTTATTTAAACGTACAATGTTAGTTGAATAAATAGTTCGCCAGAGGCTGGGTATGTAGCACGTTTTAACAGTACGGGTGAGAGCTGCTTAGAACCGATATCTCGCAACGGAAAACAAGGTCAAACAACTTGACTACACTTTTTAAAGTAATTACCGTTTTTACTGTATATACAGTTATGAAGAATTTAAATATTTGTATTTAATCTTCCCATGAATATTATAACCGCGCCTATTTGTTCAATAGAATACAGTGTACATAAACTTATTTTAAAAAAATGTGTTAGAATATCGAATATATAAAGTTTGCAATAAAAACAATTATGAAAATGACATAATATTTACTGAAGTAGAATGCAGCGTTTTAAAATAATTGCATATCGAGTTAATCTCAAGGTAAAGTATAATATGTAGCCGTTTAGTTTGTATTCTTTGAGTAACGAACCCTCGCAAGGCAAAACATCCGTATGAGGAGGTAATACAAGTAAGAATATGACTAAGGATACAAATATGTGTCATGTTGGAATTACTATAACTATTCTAGGGCTCAGATATTGAAACGTCCATCTGCATTGATCCCCATGTCTATGATAAATAGTCCGATACATGCGTTAACTTTTGAGACATGTTCGTGAACTTGGAGACTTGGAGTTATAGAACCGGTACCCGTTGGTGAGCCTGTAACTTGGTGTCACACAATTACTCCCATCGGCGTACTGGTGACTTTTAGCCACTAAATGTACACGCCACCCGTGCGACACACAACACGATGTTACCATTTCACCAAGCCATTTAATCCCGCATTGACGGTGTTCGACGCTTGGAACGGCTAACATAGCGTACCATTTTGACATATGGAGAACTGGCTGAGAACTCGAAATTAGTTTGAAGGTGGATAACGAAGTAAACCAACATCAACCATCTTTAGGAACAAACCATATGTTTTGAAAAGTTCTAATGCTACAATTACTGTACACAACATTAAATTATCATTATCTGTATGACGCACTGAAATCAGTGCGGACAAAACACACATCAAGTTCATTATACGAAAGTAAACAACAACAATATTGTTAGAAAAGCTGAATGTTTTTTTATAAATCAAAAAAAGGAAGTTCCGGTGCCGGGAATCGAACCGGGCCGAAAACCAGAAATCCTAACCACTAGACCACACCGGAGACAGTGAAATGATATGGCATAAACCATTATATCATTACATGCATATTACAACACATACGATGCTATCGACGTGATCATCTCATGATATGATTGTTCGTATTCGGAGATACGACAGGGCAATAATGGATATCAATCTGAAACCATTTTTCAGCAACTCTCAAAAACATAAACGTTAAAGTCTTTAAATTCTTCAATTTGTGTTATTTAATTACTTCATAATCACATTTAATGTAAATAAATAATGTTAATACCAGGGGTCTTATTTCTAAATTGATCATTATAAAGATAAAATAGTATGTTTTCCCATTTGCGTTATTACTGATTTTCGGTACAATGAAAACTTACATAAGTTGAATAAATAGTTCGCCACAGGTTGAGTAAATAGCATGTTTACAGTACGGGTGAGAGGTTAGATAATGATATGTGATCTAACCATGAATATTATAAGCGCGCTTTTTTGTTAAAAAGAACACTGTGTGACCTTACAAAATACGCTGACATTATAGGTACAATAGTTCTAAAATATTGGAATAAAAAATAAACTTCAACCGGATCAATAGGCCTGACAGTAAAATATATAAAATATGCTGTTAGAATCCCGAATATATTGAAAAGTTTGCAATTAGAAAACATATGAAAATGACCGAATATTTGTTGAAGTAGAACGCACTGTTATAATAAAAGAGCACACCGAGTTAATAATATTCAGGTAGAGTATATGTAAGGCCTTTTAGTTTGTATTCTTTGTTTTACGAACCGCCACAAAGCAATCTATACGCATGAGGTGAAACTACAAATAACAATGACTACGATTGAAGATATAACTATTGTTTGAAAATACATATATAAGTCATTGTTTGATGATATAAAAACTTAATCCTTACAGATTGAGCATGACATTTAGTCTCGGAAGCCCATTACCCTAATGACAATTTACACCATGCGATTGAGCAAGTCATTTAGTCATGGAGGCCCATTACTCCATCTAATGATAATATACACCATGCGATTGAGCATGTCATTTAGTCTTGGAGGCCCATTACTCCATCTAATGACAATATACATCATACGATTGAGCATGTCATTTAGTCTTGGAGGCCCATTACTCCATCTAATGACAATATACACCATAGGATTGAGCATGTCATTTAGTCTTGGAGGCCCATTACTCCATCTAATGACAATATACACCATAGGATTGAGCATGTCATTTAGTCTTGGAGGCCCATTACTTCATCTAATGACAAAATACACCATAGGATTGAGCATGTCATTTAGTCTTGGAGGCCCATTACTCCATCTAATGACAATATGCACCCAGCGATTGACCATGTCATTTAGTCTTGGAGGCCCATTACTCCATCTAATGACAATATACACCATGCGATTGTGCATGTCATTTAGTCTTGGAGGCCCATTACTCCATCTAATGACAATATACACCATGCGATTGAGCATGTCATTTAGTCGTGTAGGCTCATTACTCCATCTAATGACAATATACCAACTGCGCTTTAAAATAATGTTGCTCCGAATTATATACCATCACCAGCTACAGCTACGAAGGTGACGTTTCCTGGTCGTCGCTACCTGGCCTTCCATAATCCTACCAAAGTAACTTTTATATTTGACCTAAGTTTTAGGACGGAACTGCTACAGCAAAATAAGTTAAAAGCGCATTTGCTGCAATAAGTCTATATATAAGGTTTGAGCCCCACCGGGACCACCTATGACCTAGGGGACGAATTGTACGTATAATACATTCAGTTGATTGACCGATTCAAATACCTATGCTCTATGTGATCTGGTTTTAGACACAAACTATCTGATTTCTAACTCCTTTAGTACATAAAAAATATCTGCGGGACAATGAATCACCTTGACCCCGGAGAAAAGAATTGTAAAAACTTGGTAGAAGACCTCTAGTTGATGTAAGATGTCATTCAGCTATGCTCTGCAACCTCAGATTTTTTAACATCTAACTGCTTTAGGCGCATATAAAAATATAAAAGCAACACACATAGGGACCATATACACAAGCTCTGTGTCTTCTGATTAGCAATACGACAATTCGAAAGTTAACAATAACGGTATTGCTATAAGAGCTGAAATGTTTTATTGAATTCCAAAAAGTATGTTCCGGTGCCGGGAATCGAACCCGGGCCGTCTGGGTGAAAACCAGAAATCCTAACCACTAGACCACACCGGAGACACATTTATGTGTTACGAACTAGTAGGCAGTATGAAACTAACACATACGACGTTATCGACGTAATCACCTCATGATATGGGGAGCTACTACAGGGCCGTAATGGAGATCACACTCAAACCATTTTACTGCAACTCTCTAAAACATGTAACATTAACGTTCAGTTCTTCAAATTCTTAAATTTGGGTAATTTAATTAATTCATAATCACATTTAAAGTAAATAAACAATATCAACAGCAGGGACCATATTTCTAAATCGTTCCTTATAAACATTACAAGGGGGAAAGAACATACTGTACACTCGTCTTCAATATCACATTTTATTTTCACATTTCAACTTTCAATTGCGGAAATTATTATTGATTTTCGCCGGTAACATAAAATACGCATTGCCTTTGCGCTGGAAATATCTTGCTGCGGCTATATCAAACATATCATATTAAAACCACACATTCAGCAGATTATACCAATAACGGTATTGTTTTTTAGAGCTAAAATGTTTTTGTGACTCCAAATACTATTTTCCGGTGCAGGGAATCAAACTCTGGCCACCTGGGTGAAAACCAGAAATCCTAATCGTAACCACTAGACCACACCGGGCGACAGTTCAGGGCCTAGTTTAATCCTTCTATAAGTGACCCCCCCCCCCCCCAAAAAAAAAAAAAAAAAAAAAAACAACAACAAAAAAAAACCCCACAAAAACAAGAAGCCCAAGAGGGCCTATGTTCTACTGGCATGACTCTTGTGGTCATTTTCAATCCAGAGCATGTACGTATGAGTAATAGGCAACACATATATAGTTCACTTTTTTGTGTTTGGGTTAGCTAAAAAATGCTACATGTTCAACATCTGAGGACAGAAAGTGTTGTAAGCAGATTAGTTGCATGAACTATTTATATGCCAAGTAAAGGTAATCTAAGAGTAAAAAATATTTGCTTTCAAAACTGTACATGGTCAAAATTTCATTTCTGTAGCTTTAAAAATTAAAAAATAAGTCAGCTTTTGCCCAAGGGGCATAATTTCAAATGTTTTGCTAGACGGTGATAATATGATGCTCCACAACAAATATCAAGGTATGTGCCTTGTGGTTTGAAACAAGGAGATTTTGAAAATATTTCTAAATAAGTCTCTAGGAAACTTGTGACCCCCGGGGCAGTGTCACTTTTGACACAAGGGGCATACTTTGAACAGAACAGAACAGAACTTTTATTAGGCATAAACATTAACATGTTCGTAGCCAAATGCATATATATACATTCACGGCCGTAATATAAAACAGTATTGACATTAATGTTGTATGAGAAGAGCATAAATTCAAGAACAAATATAAATATAGCTATTCAAATACTAACAAGCAATAATTAAATTAAATTAAAGCACTTTTGCGCTTTTCAATGGCAATATAAACAAATTTAGCAAGTTTCCTTAATAATGCTGCATTTTCAGAACTTAACAAAATACATAGTTTTTTCTTGGTTGGCCAATGACAATAATATCGTGGTAAGCACATTTGTCTAATATCTTTATAAAATGGACATACAAGAATAAAATGATATTCATCTTCAATCATATTCATATTGCAATATATGCATTTTCTATCATCTCTTGGTATATTTCTATATCTGCCTTCTTCTATAGCTAACTTGTGTGCTGAACATCGCACTCTACTTAGAGATACTCTATGGTTAACATTAGTGACACTTTCGACATATTTTTCATAACAAAATCTTGTTTTTATATCTTTATAAGTACAAAGTTTGGACGATAATTTAAAGTCGCATACCATTTCTGCATGTGCTGATCATATAATCTTTCAATAACTTTTGACAACTGTAATTTAGTGACTGACATATTATCCCATAGGTAGTTAAATCCTAAATCATTTAACAATTTTTTAACATCAGAATACCATGAGCTGCTTATATTTAGTGAACTACATTATCTAAAACATCTAGACAACAGGTTATCATTTGATTTTACAAGCTTATACCAATATTACAATATCCTCTCTTGGCGTATTACATATAATGGCACTTTGCCAAGTTCACCATAAACAGTAGCATTAGTTGTTTGACATCTAACATTTAGTTATTGTTTTAAAAATTTCAAATAAACCCGTTCTATATCGGGAGCAGAATGGAATCCCCATATTTCACAACCATATGTTAATATTGGTAAAACCATTGAATCAAATAATTTAAGTTTTTCATGTACATTTACGGGTATCTTTTCAAACAAAGAATTTAACGAAAACATTGCACATAACGCTTGTTCAGATAAAGCTTTCTGGGCCACTGAAAATTTTCCATTGGATGATAACATTACTCCCAAATAGCAAAATTTATTAACAATATCCAGTTTAACTTTGTTATAAAATAAACTGACATTTTCTTTCCGTGTACCTTTCTTGCATATCATAGCAACAGTTTTATTAGTATTTACAGTGATATTCCATTTTAAACAATAATCATGTAATTTATTTAATAACAAGTGAAGGCCTTCCACAGATTTAGAGAACAAAACAGTATCATCAGCAAAAAGGAGCATAAATATCTGTAATTCTTCTTAATTTACAAAGTCATCTCTAACACTTTTTAACAGTGATTCCATATCATTAATAAACATAATAAATAGCAATGGGGATAATGTTTCCCCTTGTTTCACACTCATATTACTTCCAAACGAATCTGACAACTTTCCGTTCACTCTAACACAAAATTTAACGGACTCATACATAGATTTTAACATATTTACATATTTTGACAAATTTTTTGTTGAAATTAAAGCTTGAACCAAATACCATTTCTTTACACCATATCAAAAGCTTTTTTAAAGTCAACAAATGCACAATAAAGCTTACCCTCGTCACGTTCTATTATCTTGTTAATTATATTTTGTAATACAAATATGCAGTCTACAGTACTACGTTTATTCCTAAACCCAAATTGCACAATCGGACAAAGAATTATTATTTTCAACAAAAGACCGAGCCCTGCTGTCAAACAACAATGAAAATATTTTAGAAAACACACTTGTCAACATAATTTCTCTATAGTTATCAACATTATTTAAGTCCCCCATTTTGGCACAGGAATAATAATTCCTTTAGTCCATGATATAGGGTAAACACCTTTAGTGTAAATATAATTAAACAGTTTACATAACAATGGAGCTAAAGAATCTTTACTATCTATAAATAATTCAGGAATGAGCATATCTTCTCCAGGACTCTTTTGACGTTTCAATCTATTTATAGCTTTTAGTTTTTATAACTTCACTTTCACTAAAATCACAATCCAACGTATTAACAATGTTGTCATATACTATATTATCGGTCAAGACAGTTTCTTATACACTTCATCGCTCGAAAAAAGTTGATTAAAATGTAAATAAAAATCTTCAGCAGACACAGAATGCTTATTAACACTTTTCTTTTTGATTTTCTTAATTATTT
This sequence comes from Mya arenaria, assembly GCF_026914265.1. Lineage (NCBI taxonomy): Eukaryota > Metazoa > Mollusca > Bivalvia > Myida > Myidae > Mya > Mya arenaria. Next base: position 6,066,831 of record NC_069136.1, on the reverse strand, counting down.
TTAAAACTGCTTTGGATTTTGCTTAGACATATCATGTAATTGTGATTTTTTTCTTAAATTATATTTCTGTTTCGATATTCGTTTAACCCGCCTATAACAACGTCTTTTGTTTAGAATAACAGCTCACAACTGAGGTGACCTATTTAACCTATACATTTTATTCGCTTCATTGAATTCACGCCGAGCTGTATCGCAATCATTGTTATACCACGGGTTTTTACAATTTCTCCGATTATCATGACTATATGTTTGTTTTTGTACACCAAACACCGTATGGGCACATTTATACAGGGTGTTTCCAAAAGTAATTATACCATTGTCAATAGTATCATTAGAACAATACATTATTAACAATATTGTTAAGATTATTTAACTCACTTGCAACAGCGTGTTTGTACATATTGATACTACTATTATTCCAAGCTAATTTTTCAGTAGAAGTGGCGTCTTCATTCTTTGTATTTTCGCATACACAACGGATATTAATTTGTATAGGTACATGGCTAGAAAAAGTGTAAAGTACAATAAAGTTACTAATAATGTTAAACAACACAGCAGATATAACCGCATAATCAATTACACTTTTACCATTCGTTGACCTAAATGTATATTGACCAATACTTTTATCATCACCAATTCTGCCATTGGCAATTCTTCACAACATGTTACGTTTAAAACACACATTCACTAGATCTTACGCAAGTCATCAATTACGATATTGTAAGAAAAGCTAATGTGCTTTTATGAATTTCAAAATTTCTTTTCCGGTGCCGGGAATCGAACTCGTGCCGTCTGGGTGAAAACCAGAAATCCTTACCACTAGACCACACCGGAGACAGTGCTTTGATGAAGAAATAGTATCGATATTTTATTAACACATACGATTTTTATCAAATTAAGCCTTTATAAATCATATGATATAATTGTGCGTATTTGGAGGTAATTCTGGAAATATTTTTTTCTACAACGCTCAAACATGTGACACTAACGTTAAGTTCCTCAAATTCTTCAATTCGGGTAATTGAATGACCTTATTTCTTACAGCTGCACTCTCACAGATTTACCGTTTTTCCAACTTTTTTTATTTTTTGTCTTGGAATTAGCAAATTTTTTCGTAAATGTCTGCAAACTAGTGATGAAAGACTGTTTACAAAAGGTCAGATCGCAGATTTTCATATTTCCATTCCAAATTTAATATTTTATGGCTTAAACCGTTACTAACGGTTTAAGAAAAATGCATAAAACATGAATTTTGGAGAGGAAATATGAAAATCTGCGATCTGATCTTTTGTCATCAGTCTTTTATAACTGTTTGTCAGATATTTACCCAAAACTGCTTGTTCCAAGACATAAAATAAAAAAAAGTTGTTAAAACGTTCAATCTGTGGGAATGCAGCTATTGATTAATCATAGTAAACATAAAATGTTGGAAAGAACACACTGAACACTCGTTTTTAAGATTAGATTTTAATTTTCATATTTTAACTTTGAGTTTCATTTGCGTTATTAGGCTTTTCGCTAAAATGATGTGCTCTTTACATTTGCCTCTGCCTCTTTAAACCCACACAGGTTGAGTATAAATAGCACGTTTTACAGTACGAGTGAGAGATTAACCGACATTTCGCAACAGAAAACAAGGTGAAAGAAATAATTATGACTTCATTTTTTAAAGTATTTACTGTGTGATGATACAAAGACTGAAAGCGATTGAGCATGACAGTTTTGGAAGCCGATTACCCCATGTAATTATTAGTGATAATCTATCAACTGCGCTATAAATTAATGTCGCGCCAAACTCTATACCATCACCAGATACAGCTACGAAGGTGACGTTTCATAGTCGTCGCTACCTGGCATTCGATATTCCTCCAAGCCCAAAATACAAAACAATCACCCTCTCCCCCAACACACACACACCGCCTCCGCCATCAACTGCATCAGTTAGGGTCGTAACGCCTCTTGAAAGAGGACCACACAAATCAGATGATCTGGTCGCACGAAATTTTTTTTATTCATATTGTGTTGACGTGAACTTCATCCAATGACACAGAACGTCATCTTCGTGAATCTTAATGCTTTTGTTTTCATTTTATTCAATCTGAGTCGCATCAGTTACTTTTATATTTGACCTCAGTTTTTGTTATTAACACTTTAGAGAGACACTTATTAATGACTGTGTCTAGCAAATACTATATAATAATAAATTTATATATAATATATAGATACAACAGGGCAAAAAGGCGATAAAATAAGCATTTTAAGATGCACTTCCCTTCATTTGCAATATATTTATACTTTATAGTAAAACAAAATACACTTTAAAACACAACGCTTTATTAGTACTTCTAGTTAAAATTTTACGAACTTCTTCTACTGATGTACTAGCATACATCCGAGGTAGATTTTGATGGATATTTGCTTAAGAAGGCTTCCTTGATGCGCTCGCTTCTCCCTTTCTGAATCAATACGATTAAACCATATATTTATAATTTCACCATCACGTACATTAGCGTCAAACAAAGTAACACGTATTTCCGCCATTTAATTCAGTCCATGTAACACTTTATAAAAGATTTTTAAGTTTAAATAGTCCGCATTTTTTTCCTTTTGTGCCTCACCAGCTTCTGGTTGGGCGGATGTTTTACATTGTTGAGGCAGTCTGAAAAGTTTCTTTCACAGTGGCATAGCGCAAAGGCACATTTTGTTGTTGCAGCTCCTTCAAGTAGAGGAAGAATTGTATTTTTATTAAAGCATGCATAAAACCATTTATTATAGACAACATTAAAAAGACAAGACATCCCTTGGAATAAACTTATTTTATTTTGTAGCATTATCATGAATATTAACAATTCTATAAGATTCAGTATCAACTTAAATGCACATTAAGTTGGAAAGATTCAGCAGCAACTGACATATACAGGTAGTCTACAAGATTCATAAGTGATATTAACAATCACTTTTCACCACATGTTCCAAATAAAAAAGGTGAACAGCGTGCATTTTAGCATATCAAAATGACTACATAAATATAAGCTATACTGTGCCTCTTGGTGTTAGTATTTTTAGTTTTTCCCGGTTAAATGACAATATGCGCCAACGTGGTACTTGCAGCCTCGTTCTGGGATTGATGTTTACGAAATATATTTATAGAAAACGACACCATCTATGGCCAAACATCGATTTTGACTGATCTATTGTACAACAATACAGGACAAATATCCTTAAATGTCAAACCGTACAATTACTTTTCAACGCAAGAGCGTTGTATCGAAACATAGAAAACAGTTTAAAGCACATAACTAGCACATGTCCCTTGAACCATCAAGGCGATTTGTGCAATATCGCCAAGCATGATTAGCAGTGAAGACAACACATTGGTATAAAAGCCGATCTTAAATGTTCCCAAAATAATTGGAATGTGTTTGATGTCACTTGTCTAACAGCCAGTAGATGCAAAATTACGCGGACTGTTTATATATCCGATATGGCGCGTGTATAGTGTCATCAAGTTCACACCTCTGGCATTACGGGTCCATCGTTGTAAAAACAAGGCAGACGAAGATGACAGTTGTAGGCAAAAAGCTTATTAATTTATTGATTCAACAAAAACATCGAATATACGAATACCGATTTTGACATTCGAATACCAAACGTTCGATCGAATATTCGAATATTCGTCTGCATCCCTATTGTTTACGTATTTCGGTATGAAAAACTATAAGTTTCGTGGCGGGGTCTATCAAGACATTATAACATTTTTTGAACAAACAATGTTTACTATCTCTAGGTGATTCCAGATAGCATATATGTCAGCTTTGGACAAGAAGATTATCGTATCAAAGTTTGCTTAAAAACAGCAACGCTGTTGAGCATGTTGTTCAATAAGGCTGACATTTTGCTCAATCTTGGGATGTCAATGCAAAGAAGATTTCAGGAGAAGTCGTTGAAGGAAATAACTTCAGTTTGACGGACGGCTGGCGAACACAAACGCTCACCATTAGCACTCCATGAGCAAAAGCAGGACCTGTAACCAGTCATAGCGGTCAAGTGGAGGTACCAGTCCGTTGACCTTATATCCACAGGACTTGCCATAACCGTAAAACATGTGGCTGGAGTTTGCTTGTTTGGGCCAGCATTGTACGCATCCTGGGAAACATCCGCATGGCGCCTTATATTGAAACAATTAAATAAACATACAATTTTGGGTGTATGCCGGTACATCAGTAAAAGCTGTTCTTAAAAAATAAACAATAGTAATAACAAATGATAGCGTTTTAACACGTATTTTGTACAAAAATACTCTGTTTAAAATGATTGCCGGTGAAGTGAATTAATGCATAAACAATTAAGCCTCCTTTGAGTAGAGGCATTTAACTGCTAAATTGAAATTACTTAGTGATCTACTTTGAGCGTAGTTTAAGGAAAGAATTCTGACATTGTAAACCGTCCATATACACCAGAGGTTGTAAACGATGAAAAAACTCTATTTAATGTACACGTACTTGTGGGCTACTTTTTGTGCACTATGTCATGAAGGTATGTGTACATTGTACACGTATAGAACGCGATGAACGATACCACAGACTATGATTAATTTATTAACAGGAAATAATTGTGTCTTGCTTATTTCATTATCTTAGACGTGGAGTTCCGCAGCAGTGTCATAAAATTGGACAACGTAATCCCTCGGTGAGAGCGCGGACAAGGGGTCTTACTCCGAGTGTATTGTACCCCTCAAACAACAAAAAGTATATGAACCAAAGCCCTCCACCCCCTTACCCCATTTGAACACTCTGGTGTTTGCGCTTATGAAAATAGGTTTTAAGTAATTCTATCAACCCATTTTTGTGCATCTATTTATTCATCCAATTCCTTTATATGTCTTACTATAACTTTGTTATTGTTTTTAACAAGTCAGAGGGGGGATAATGACAGACCAGCCAGCCAAACTTAAATTGGTGAAGTGACATCATGTGGTTTATTTTTACGTTTGCACAATAACATTATGGACGTGTCTCCAAACTGTAGCATTGTGTGAGTAAGTTTGGTTCTTTAAGTTTATTTATCCTGTTTGATTCATTCCTAAATGACATTCCTTCATATCATTTTCTAATGAAATGACAACCTCTTATTGTTGGTCATTGGTCTGTGTTGTGAAACTATTTTGTTATTTTTCATTGAGCATTACATTCAGAGTCCTTTGCCGTAGCGTTCGTCATATTTTGATTCGAAACCAATTTCCAGGTGAAGGTAATCTTAAGGTAACCATGACCCCCTTTATGTTTTTAGTTAGGAGTTAAGTGTGACACAAACTTTGTTGAATTAGAAAAGTTCTATTCTCTTCCAGTTTATAAAGATAAGAAAAAACTGAGCTGGTATTCATAAAACATCTTAAGTCATTTCTTAACTAAGTCGATTTCCTAAAATGTTCAATGTTAAATTAAGAAAAAACAAGAGCTGTCACAGAGACAGCGCGCTCGACCATTCCGCCGCTTTTCAGTGTAAGGATTGAAAAGTTTTGGCAAAACATGGATCACTGTAAAATTAGATTAGATTTCAATGCAATACATGTTTTGCAGAGATATTAACATAAATGTTGTTACATGCACAATTTTAACCAGAATTTCTAAGTCCAGTAATAAAGGGCCATTATTTGCAAAAAACAGTTATCTAACTTGGATATTCAAGTAGGTTGGGTGGTTGAGTACCATTGTATTAAGTCTCAATGCAATACATCATGTAGTTGCTGAAATATTAGCCTATGTGTGCTTACATGCACAACCTTAACCAGAATTTCCAAGTCAAATAATAAAGGCCCATAATTTGCATTATATTTAAAAAAAGTGTTATATAACTTCATTAATGTAGTAGGTTAGATAGTTGGGAATACATATCTAAAGTTTCAATGCAATACATGATGTATTAGCTGAGATATTGACTAAAATGTGGTTACATGCAAAACCTTAACCAGAATTTTTAAGTCGAATAATAAAGGGCATATATTTTGCATTAAATGCAAACTAAAGTTATCTTACTTGGTTGATTAAGTAGGTTGGATGGTTGAGTACCATTGTATAAAGTCTAAATGCAATACATTAAGTAGTTGTTGAGATAATAACCTATGTGTGCTTACATGCAAAACCTTAACCAGAATTTCTAAGTCAAATAATAAAGGCCCATTATTTGCATTAAATCCAATGTTTCAATGCAATACATGATGTATTTACTGAGATAATGACTTAGAGGTGCTTACATGCAAAACCTTAACCAAGGTGTGACGCCGACATCGCCGCCGACGCCGTCGCTGTGGTGAGTAGTATAGCTCTCCTTATTCTTCGAATAGTCGAGCTAAAAACTACAAGTTTTTTAACATAAAATTATAAGTATTACATAAAAGCCTTTTTTCAATCTTATGATATTTATCTTAACAAAAACGTATCGCAAATATTAACTAGATAGCTAGATAAGTATCGAGAAAATCATGTGGTTAACACGAACAGTTTTTCAGGTTATCTTGCGGCAGTAATATGCAACCATAATTATATCATATGACCAGTGAAATACCTAACCTAAGAAACTGACTTAAGTTAGGAAATCAGTTAAAATGTTTAATGTGTATAAAACCATATTCTCGTAGTTGTATTCCTTATATTTTCTAACAGACTAATGATCAATATGCTCTCAAGTTATGTAATAATTTCAGAAGTCAAATCTTATTTTATAAAAAACAAGAAACGCCGCAACGCGACGAAACCAGGTTTTCAATGATTGACAGAATAACTTCAGCCTGTGTCTGTTTTTCTATTTTTAGTAACAGTGACCTTGACCATAGGGACCCCAAACGCAATCACATGAAAGGTATCCATAAACTCTTCCTTTAAACCAAGTTGGCTAAACATATGTCAACCCTAACTAATGTTATTCAGTTTCAACTGTTTTTCTATTTTTAGTAAAGTGACCTTGGCCTTGACTCTAGGGACCCCGAACGCAATTCCATGAAAGATATCCATAAACTCTTCCTATAGACCAAGTATGGTCAAGATATGTGAACCCTGACTAAAGTTATTCAGTTTCAACCATTCTTCCATTTTTAGTAACAGTGACCTTGATCCTAGAGACCCCAAACGCAATCCCATGACGGGTCTCCACAAACTCTTCCTTTATACCAAGTTTGGTCAAGATATGTGGACCCTGACTAAAGTTATTCAGTTTCAACTGTTTTTTTTCTATTTTAAGTAACAGTGACCTTGACCTTGACCCTAGGGACCCCTAACGCAATCACATGTAAGGTATCCATAAACTCTTCCTATAGACCAAGTTTGGTCAAGATATGTCACCCCTAACTAAAGTTATTTAGTTTCAACCGTTTTTCTATTTTTAGTAGCAGTAACCATGACCCTAGGGACCCCAAACGCAATCCCATGAAAAGTATCCATTAAATCTCTTCCTATAGACCAAGTTTGGTCAAGATATGTTAACCCTGACTAAAGATATTCAGTTTCAACCATTCTTCTATTTTAAGAACAGTGACCTTGACCTTGACCCTAGGGACTCCAAACGCAATCCCATGAAAGGTATCCATAAACACCTTCTATAGACCAAGTTTGGTCAAGATATGTCAACCCTAACTAAAGTTATTCAGTTTCAACCGTTTTTCTATTTTTAGTAACAATGACCTTGACCTTGACCCTAGGGGCCCCAAATCAAGTTTGGTCAAGATATGTCAACCCTTACTGTAATTTTTCAGTTTCATAGGTGAGTTTGACGTCCGGCCGCCCGCTCACCCGACCAACGAGGTTCGTCATTCTAATAACCAGGTTTCACTTTGTGAAAACCTGGTTAACAAGAGCTGTAGTAAGACAGCACGCTCGACTACGTCGCTTTCGATGTGACAAAACCGGGTTTTTAGTAATTGGCAGAAGAGATTCAGTTTCCTCCATAAACTCTTCTTACATATCAAGTTTGGTCACAGTATGTCATCTAAAGTTATTCAGTACCGAACAGTAATCTATTTTTAGAAACAGAGACCTTGACCCTAGGGGGCCAAAAGGCAATTAAATGAAAGCTCTGCATAAACTTTCCTATATACCAAGTTTGGCTACACTATGTCAACCCTTATTTAAGTTATTCAGTACTAACCATATTTCTATTTTTAGCAACAGTGACCATGACCTAGACCATAACTCTCGGGGCCCAAAACACAATCTCAGGAAAGGTCTCTTTATACTCTTCCTACATACCATTTAAGTTTGGTCACAATATGTTGACCCTTTCAAAAGTTATTCAATACCAACCATTTTTCTATTTAAAGTAACTTTGACCGTAATCCTAAGGGCCTCAAATGTATTCCAATGAAATAATTCCATAAACTCCTCCTATATATCAAGTTTGGTCACTATATGTCAAACCTAGCTAAAACTAGAGATTGCTTTTTGTAAAAAGCGCGCGTCTCCCCTATTGTGTGGTTGTAGCTGAGAAAAAATAAATGATGGACATGAAACTTGTAATTTTGGAAGTTGAACCAACAGTGAAGTTTTGTTTATTCACCCGTATTAAATAGTGAAGAGAAAAAAGTGTTGTAGATTAATCTTGGAAAATGTAAACGAAGTTTGCATTGTATGACATTCCTGGGCGCAAGCGTTATTCAATTATTGATCGGAAACCATTTTTCAGCTCAAGGTCATTATGACCTTGACCTTTGACCTACTGATCAAAACATCAATAGGGATCATCTTCATGACCAACTTGCATACCAAGTATTAAGTTCTTGGGTGCAAGTGTTCTTTAGTTACTGAGCGGTAACCGTTTCTTCACCTCAAGGTCACGGCGACCTTGACCTTTGACCTAGTGATCTCAAAATCAATAGGGTTCATTAACTTGTCATGACCAACTTGCATATCAAGTATGAAGTTCATGTGTGCGAGCGTTCTTTAGTTACTGAGTGGTAACCTTTTCTTCACCTCAAGGTCACGGCGACCTTGACCTTTGACCTAGTGATCTTAAAATCAATAGGGTTCATATTCTAGTCATGACCAACAAGCATACAAAGTATGAAGTTCCTGGGTGCAAGCGTTCTTTAGTTATTGAGCAGAAACTGGGTGACCTTGACCTTTGACGTACTGATCTCAAAATCAATAATAGCCATCTACTACTCATGACCAACTATCATACCAAGTATTAAGTTCCTGGGTACAAGCATTCTTAAGTTATTGAGCAGAAACCATATTTAAGCTTAATGTCACTGCCAACATATCGTTTTTTACCTGAAGATAAACTTGACCTTTGACCTTTTGATCTCAAAATCAATAGGGGTCATCTTCTAGTCATGAACAACTAGCATACCAAGTATTAAGTTCCTGGACTTAAGGGATCTTTAGTTATTGGGCGGAAACCGTTTCTTCACCTCAAGGTCACGGCGACCTTGACCTTTGACCTAATGATCTCAAAATCAATAGGAGTCATCAATTAATAATGACCAACTAGCATACCAAGTATGAAGTTCCTGGGTACAAGCTTTCTTTAGTTATTGAGCAGAAACCATTTTTAAGCTTAAGGTCACTGCCAACGTATCGTTTTATTACCTGAAGGTGAACTTGACCTTTGACCTTTTGATCTCAAAATCAATAGGGGTCATCTACTAGTCATGAACAACTAGCATACCAAGTATGAAGTGCCTGGACCCAAAGGATCTCTAGTTATTGAGCGGAAATCGTTTCTTCACCTCAAGGTCATAGTGACCTTGACCTTTAACCTAGTGATCTCAAAATCAATAGGGGTCATCTTCTAGTTATGACAAACTAGCATACTAAGTATGAAGTTCCTGGGTGCAAGCTATCTTTAGTTATTATGTGGAGACAGTGTGTGACGTAGTGACTGACTGACGGACTGATGGACGGACGGACTGACTGATGGACAGGGCAAAAACAATATGTCTCCCCATGAATGGGGGAGACATAATTATTATATACATTAGGTGAGTTCGACGCTGCCCTCCCACCAGCCCACCCGAACAATGACGCATGTCATTATATTAATAACTTGTTTTCCATTTATTAAATCCTGTATGAAAACCTGGTTAAAAATATAGAAATGTGTCTGTCTAAAATCAATAAAAAAAATCAATCAACAGACATAATTTGTAATTAGGGTTAAAATGGAGTTATGTACCATATTGTAAGATGGTGGTCATTAATTGTGCGAAGTATAAAGTCAATTGAATGAAGGTTTTATAAGTTTTTACATTAAAATCCAAACTTTCCCTAAAACTTAAACCTGCTACAAAACTTTAACCAAAGTCAATCAGGGGTTATAGTTTGTATTACGGATAATATGGAGTTATGTAACCTCATTGTGTGATGGTCCTGAACAACTGTGTGAAGAATTAAGCGAATTGAATGGAGGGTATATAAGTTATTAATAAATATCCCAACCTGCCCTTAAACTTTAACCTGAGTTCCATAGTCAATCAGGAGGCATAATTTGTATAAATGATAATATGGAGTTATCTAACCTCATCATGTGATGGCCCTGAACAACTGTGTGAAGTATTAAGTGAATTGAATAAAGGGTATAGAAGTTATAAATAAACATCCCATGCCCTAAAACTTTAACCTAATTTCCATAGTCAATCAGGAGCCATGCTAAGTTTAAAGGGTCACATGGAGTTATCTAACCTCATTATGTAATGGCCCTGAACAAATGTGTAAAGTATTAAGTGAATTGAATGAAGGGTATTGAAGTTATAAGTGAAAATCCCAACTTGCCCTTAAACTTTAACCTAAGTAACTAAGTCAATCAGGGGCCATAACTTGTATTAAGGATATATGGAGTTATGGGGGTATTGGGGGTATTGAAGTTATAAGTGAAAATCCCAACTTGCCCTTAAACTTTAACCTAAGTAACTAAGTCAATCAGGGGCCATAACTTGTATTAAGGATATATGGAGTTATGTAACCTCATTGTGTGATGGTCCTGAACAACTGTGTGAAGTATTAAGTCATTTGAATGAAGGGTATAAAAGTTATTAATAAATACCCCAACCTGCCCTAAAACTTTAACCTAAGTTCCATAGTCAATCTGGAGCCATAATATGAAAAAATGATTATATGGAGTTTATCTAACCGCATTATGTGATGGCCCTGAACAACTGTGTGAAGTATTAAGTGAATTGAATGAAGGGTATTGAAGTTATAAGTAAAAATCCCAAATTGCCCTAAAATTTTAAGCGTACGCCGACGCGGACTACGACGCAGGTGGGAGTAGTAAAGCCCTCCAGAATATGCTTATTGATGGAAAACAGCTCTATTTACTAATGGATGGAACCAACTGAATGTACTGATAAACCTAGTATAAAATCATTAAATATTGAATTAACATGACGCCGCCTGTCAGTCAAACTGGCTGGACGATACCCGACTGACCAATCAGCATTAAGATAAGGCGGGGCTCATCAGTTGCCCTTTGTTATCTGCCATGACCTCCGACAATCTGCACTTTTCAACAGTAGTGTAATTTCTCTGTTTTCTATTTATTAAACACAAAATATGCTGTTTTTTATGACTGAGAGATAGTAAAGACCAGGAATTCCATAATATTGACATTTTTACTTATTGCTGCTCACATTATGCAAATTATGCATATTTTTTGGAATTTGTTTGATAACAAAGTGACCTTTGGGTAGACTATTTCAACCCTCCAAATTCTTAATGTGAACGTACATATGATAATATACGTATCTTTTCGTTAGTCTTAAAACAAGAAATATCATTTTTAGTATTAGTGTATAACATTGACCACATTTGAGTTACATAATTTGAGTTACACGTTTTATTAAATTTAGATAAAAAATTAAAATATCATATAGATCAAATATCATGTAGCTAAAGGTCACAACACGTATATACGTATAGATAAAACAAAATAATCTTTGTAAATGACGCAAATCAATGTATAAACCTGTGCATTTATAATGACTATGATCACTTCAAACTCCTACTGTATGTTCCTTGTAGGAACAGTTTCGTATTTCATCTAATACGGATATTAATTCATTGAGATAAATATAACGGTAGTTATATCAATAATAATTCACTAACCTTGTATAAAAGGTGATTTTTAATGGAGAAAGTAAGAGCAAAATCCATTTGATCTAAACAAACGTCATTTATTGTTGACTTTCGTAAATGAAATTAAATATACATGTTTTGTTTCCCTAAATTTGAGGTTTACAATAGAGACTGCCTTTCTACTGAAACAAAATTCTAATGTAATTTAGAAATTAATTATTTTAAAGTTTAGACATTAAATTATTTTTACCTGAATCAAGCATTGATTTTAATTAATTATAATAATTAACTAATTAATTGTTGTTCTTGCTTTTATTGCTATGTTTTACCATGTTCCATGCATCTTTTATCTGATTGTCAAGTATAAATTCTCTATAATTATAGTCTGCTTCGAGACTGTGTTCATGTCTGAGGACCCTTACTGTGGGGTCACGTGACACTGTAGGCATAGCCTTATCGTAATTGGCGTGGTGTCAATTGAACCTGTGCTATTTCATATTAATACAGTAAGCAAAACTGCCAAATGTAAATGGTCCCCCAATCTTATTTCAAAATTAAAAATTCAGGAATAACTGTACTTACTCATATCATCGGCTACATGGTTTTCGTGGTTAGAATACTTTACATATAAATAATCTAAATAATCTAATATCAAGCCCGAATCATATCTCAGAAATGCAATGGCAGTTTATTTCCCAACTGTTCGTTAAACACATTTCTATTTACAGGAACCACTACATTATTGCCAATAGCCGACAACATATAAATCACTTTCCTAGTACACTTTGCTTAACTTTTAGCAGTAAAAGTATGCAGAGAATATGAAAATTATAAATGTTTATGTTACTGACCAACGTGCAGGAATACTGATAGAACAATTATTACTGTTCATTACTGTTCAATTCCAGATTTGAGTTTGTACCAATACTGTCTTAACCTCATTCATGATAAGCCCAGCCTGATCAGGACTATCTTACAAATCATGCATCGTTAGTAGCTTATTCACGACTTTTGTTAGTGTGTCATCCGTCATCAAGAAATTATTATGAATCCATTTAATCTCCCAAAACTAAACTTTTTCATGGAATAGTTTTGTAAAAACAAAAGTATCGAGCAACTAACCAACTAACTAGCCTGCTGAATAGATGAAACCTGGATGACCATCACACTCGCGCCGTGGTAGCTGATGATGATTGTAATGGCTCTGAAGAGAAACATTATAGTTGTCTTCCCCATTAATTAAAAAACAATTACTTGTAACAAGAGTCCAATGTAGGCAAATTTTGTTCATTCACCATCACCCTATAAATCATATACACTCCATGTAAGTTCTATAAATTAATTAGTTACGTAGTTATGGTTCTGGGCGGACAAAGTTTGACATTTGTGAATGGTATCTAGGGCATGCGCCAAGGAATTATGGTTTTATACACTTGCCATATGCTTCATTTAATCATTGTCCATAATTTACAGTAATGGCTCAAGACGGACTTTTGGTATAAACTCAATGACAATTTGGTATATTAGGCGCACTTAGGTTATACTGGTTTCACACATTTTTCATTAACTTATGTCGGATATATAGTAATGAAGGACGAACAATGCCAATTCTATTTTCCTCCTCTTTAAATTGGGGTAATTACCCATCGAAAGTGGGTACATTTTAACCAATTAAATTCTATAGATATGAGAAGATTTTTGTTTTGAACGCACAAAAGGTTAATTTGAAAACATGAGACAAAATATAAGAATCAAACATCGTTAAGTGGTCACTTCTTGTTTTTCACCCAGACTTGTGACTGGCTTTGGTCAGGTTACCGACATTGCACGTAGGGAGGAAATGGTATATATGTTCACAAATACCCATCAAGCCAGCACCCTTAAAATATCCTGACCCAGGTGGAAAATCTACTGAATGACGAGGCGAGGAGTGTGAGAAGTGCTGGGCCTCTCGGACAGTCAAACAGGGTCACTCTGGCTTATTGTGGTTGGATACGTATAAACTATACATCTCCCATGCACCAAGAGAAGGCTATAAATATCCAGAACACACCTCCTCTGAGTCGAGGTAACTGTTCGTTTTCATGTTTAGGTGTCTCACTTTACGAGCGAGAAGGAAATGGTAAATATGTTCACAAATACCTATTTCCCTTTCGTAGACTTATATCTGGTATGCACCAACAGAAGGCTATGAACAAACACACCTCTTCTGAGTCATAGAGGCAACGGTCTGTTTTAATCAGACCTCTTTTGAGCCAAGAGGCTGTTTAGGGTTTAGGTGTCTCACTTTAAATGTGAGAAGGAAATGGTAAATATGTTCACAAGTACCTATTTTACTTTTTGTAGACTAATATCTATTATGCACAAACAGAAGGCTACGAACAAACACACCTCTTCTGAGTCATAGAAGTAACGGTTTGTTTTAAACAGACCACTTCTGAGTTAAGAGGCTGCTTAAGGTTTAGATTTATCACTTTAATTTCCCTTTTTGTAGACTTATATCTATTATGCACAAACAGAAGGTTACAAACAAACACACCTCTTCTGAGTCATAGAGGTAACAGTTTGTTTTAAACAGACCTCCTCTGATTCAAGACGCTGTAAGGTTTAGGTGTCTCACTTTACAGCATACAGACATATATTATCACTAATAACACAATGAAAACTACAGTGTAAAGTACAGTAACAAGTGGACAAATATTATTGAATTTATGACATAGAAGAAAAACACAGAATTGTTAACGACATACATATATATCACATTCTATACGTTTTCCTACATGCTATGCGTATTTACTAGACAAAATAATGAAAAACAAAACAAACGAGATATATATCGGGAAGTATTCATCAATGGCGGATTAAAGAAAAATCCAAGACAATATTTATAAGAAGAAGAGCTGTCGTAAGACAGCGCGCTCGACTTCGCCGCTTTGACTTAGAAGTGAATACAATAACAATGTAATATTACCAAGTTTGGTCTATTTATGTCAAACCTAACTATAATTATTCAATACATAAGGTGACTTTGATGCTGCCCTCCCACCACCCGAAAAATGATGCAAGTCATTCAAATAACTTGATTTCTCATTATGAAAATGTGGTAAAGAATATACAAATATGCCTTTCAAAAGAAATTAAAATAATAAAAAAAATAAAAAAATCAAGGGCCATATAGCATAGCCCTCCTTTTTTTCCTTGGTAAAAAAAACTGTTTAAGAATGTAAAAATGTGCCTGTAAAAAGAAATTAAAACAAGAGCCGTCGTAATACAGCACGCTCGACTACGCCCCTTTGACTTAGAATACAATAACGATGTAATAATACCAAGTTTGGTCTCTTTATGTCAAACCTAACTAAAATTATTCGATACATGAGGTGACTTTGATGCTGCACTCCCACCAGCCCGCCCAAACAATGACGCAAGTCATTAAAAAATCTTGATTTCCCATAATGAAAATGTGGTTAAGAATATACAAATATGCCTTTCAAAGGAATTTTTAAAAAAATCAAAAAAAAAATCAAGGGCCATAATTTGTATTTAGGCTTAAAACAGAGTTATGTTTCTTGTTGTAAGATGGTCTTAAATAATTTTGAATTTTATTAAGTGCATTTAATGAACGGTATAGAAGTTTTTTTTATTAAAATCCCGACTTGCCCTTAACTTTTACTTGCCTAAAACTTTAACAGTCAATCAGGTACCATAACTTGTATTAAGGATATGGTAACCTCATTTGGTGATGCTCCTGAACAATTGTGTGAAGTATTAAGTCAATTGAATGAAGAGTATAGAAGTTATTAATAAATATCCCAACCTGTCCTTAAACTTTAACCTAAGTTCCATAGTCAATCAGGGGCCATAATTTGTATAAAAGATAATATGGAGTTATCTAACCTCATTATGTGATGGCTCTGAACAACTGTGTGAAATATTAAGTTAATTGAATGAATGGTATTGGAGTTTTAAGTGAAAATCCCAACTTGCCCTAAAACTTTTAACCGGACACCGACGCCGACGCTGGGGCGAAGGAGTATAGCCCACCTATTCTTCGAATAGTCGAGCTAAAAACTACAGAAACAGGTTCAGTAGTCGAAAGTTTAAACATAAACCCCGTTTAATGGCACAGGGTCAACGCTAAAGACATGGAACACAAAATCAAACAAGCACAAACTTAGGCCAAAGAAAAAGAACACAGAAACAAACAAGCACAAACTTAGACCAAAGACATAGAACACATAAACAATCACAAACTAGGAACATTGAACAACAGCACAAAACTTCACAAACAACACTCTACATATGTAACATATACAAAATGGGGTGTTTATCAAGGATTGTTGGGTACCACCTTGGAACGGAAATTTCTCTATTGATGTATATTAACAGGATCTAGTTCTTGCTGACCTAAAAAATCAGAAATATTACAAATATTGGCTGCCCCTGGTGGGATAGAAAAACTTCTATCCGGAATATTGCCTTAATTCCAATATATTGCACAACATAGCCCGGTGTGCTCGTTAAAACGTCTTTTCCCAAACCTCGTTCGCCATTTTAGCGTCCAATGACACTACTCGTGAAATAAGAACACAAAGATGCAGACCTTCCAGCAGCCACTAACAAAAAAGTAGGAAACAAGAGCTGTCACAGTATGTGACGAATGCCCCCGAATGTGACATTGACCTACGAACAAGGTCAGTACATGAAAAGTTGATCTTGCCTTTACGTGTCAAATACATATGGCAAGTTATTTTAAATTGCCTTTGAACATAAAAAAATACCACCCATACTTGACAACCAACACTGTTATGTCCTTATATTCAGAATTCCCTTGTGAATAAACACTTAGTGTATCTTTCACCTTAGAGGTAGGGACATGGGTCTTGCACACGACACGTCGTCTTCGTATGTGGAACACATGTAGCAAGTTATTTTAAAATCTAGGCCCGGACACGACAACCTATACCCTACGTCCTTGTATGCAGCACTCCATTGTGAAAAAACACTAAGTGTGACCTTGACATTTGAGGTAGGGACACGGGTCTTGCACGCGACATGTCGTCTTGGTATGTGAAACACATGTGGCAAGTTATTTTAAAATCTGTCCATACAAGGGAAAGTTACAGCCCGGACACGACAACCTATACTCTATATCCTTATATGCAACAGTCCATTGTGAATAAACACTAAGTGTGACCTTGACCTTTGAGGTAGGGACACGGGTCTTGCACGCGACACGTCGTCTTGGTATGTGGAACACATGTGGCAAGTTATTTTAAAATCTGTCCATACAAGGGAAAGTTACAGCCCGGACACGACAACCTATACTCTATGTCCTTATATGCAGCACTCCATTGTAAATAAACACTAAGTGTGACCTTGACCTTTGAGGTAGGGACACGGGTTTTGCACGCGACACGTCGTCTTGGTATGTGGAACACATTTGGCAAGTTATTTTAAAATCTGTCCATACAAGGGAAAGTTACAGCCCGGACACGACAACCTATGCTCTATGTCCTTATATGCAGCACTCCATTGTGAATAAACACTAAGTGTGACCTTGACCTTTGAGGTAGGGACACGGGTCTTGCACGCGACACATTGTCTTGGTATGTGGAACACATGTGGCAAGTTATTTTAAAATCTGTCCATACAAGAGAAAGTTACAGCCCGGACACGACAACCTATACCCTATGTCCTTATATGCAGCACTCCATTGTGAACAAACACTAAGTGTGACCTTGACCTTTGAGGTAGGGACACGGGTCTTGCACGCGACACGTCGTCTTTGTATGTGGAACACATGTGGCAAGTTATTTTAAAATCTGTCCATATAAGGGAAAGTTACAGCCCGGACACGACAACCTATACTCTATGTCCTTATATGCAGCACTCCATTGTGAATAAACACTAAGTGTGACCTTGACCTTTGAGGTAGGGACACGGGTCTTGCACGCGACACGTCGTCTTGGTATGTGGAACACATGTGGCAAGTTATTTTAAAATCTGTCAATACAAGAGAAAGTTACAGCCCGGACACGACAACCTATACTCTATGTCCTTATATGCAGCACTCCATTGTGAACAAACACTAAGTGTGACCTTGACCTTTGAGGTAGGGACACGGGTTTTGCACGCGACACGTCGTCTTGGTATGTGGAACACATGTGGCAAGTTATTTTAAAATCTGTCCATACAAGGGAAAGTTACAGCCCGGACACGACCACCTATAATCTATGTCCTTATATGCAGCACTCCATTGTGAATAAACACTAAGTGTGACCTTGACCTTTGAGGTAGGGACACGGGTCTTGCACGCGACACGTCGTCTTGGTATGTGGAACACATGTGGCAAGTTATTTTAAAATCTGTCCATACAAGGGAAAGTTACAGCCCGGACACGACCACCCATACTCTATGTCCTTATATGCAGCACTCCATTGTGAATAAACACTAAGTGTGACCTTGACCTTTGAGGTAGGGACACAGTCTTGCACGCCACACGTCGTCTTGGTATGTGGAACACATGTGGCAAGTTATTTTAAAATCTGTCCATACAAGGGAAAGTTACAGAGCCGGACGGACGGACGGACGGACGGACGGTGCGATTTTAATATGCCCACCTTCGGGGGCATA
>NC_069136.1:4788133-4798133 GCF_026914265.1 Mya arenaria | reverse complement strand
TACACTCAATGTTATAATTTATTGTTTTATTATTTTATAAAACTATAATTCTATCTGTGTATATTGCGTAACGCTGGAAAACCAACAAATATGAAGTCATTGAAAGAACCAATGGCCGCTATCGATCAAAGCCTTGCCACGTCGCATAATATAACTCATCTAAAATACCATGAAACACAAAAACACTAACATAAATGTAACACTTACTTTTGTCCTATTGGCTAACCTTGGCGAACTGCTTTTGTCACGTGACGAAATATTAAATTATCAGAGAAATCCTGTTTCAATATCCGTATCTAACACAAGCGACTTGTTTAGTATGCGGAATACCACAAATGATCTGCGCCTGCGCTAGCGCGTTGAGACAAGTTTGGTATGACTTGTTTTAATAAATAAGGACGTACTGAGTATATGCACAGGTTAACAACCAAGGTCTTTATATTTTAACAATGGCTTTTTGTTGAAATGTTCATAAACAATGAACTTACTGCTCAAAGAGACAATTCAATATTTTCTTTAAAGAAAAACAAATAGATGTTCCGCTACCTGTTAATTTTGTTCAAAAGCTATTCAACAACTTAGTCACTGATGCTATACAGGTTATTGTTTAAATTATTAAGATAAAAATCCAATTAACTATTTGAACCATTGTGTCAAAATTTCTGAAAATCAAAGCGGGTGATAAAGAAAGTTCAATTCGCCCTTAATCGATCCTCTCATTTTCTAATATAAAATGATAGGGCAAATGGCCAGGTCACGTCTATGACTGTATTATATTTATGGTTTCATTGATTATAAGGAATGTCATTAATTTACAACTTAGTCCACAAATGTGTCATACATGCATCGATAACACTAGAAATCATATAAGTATACTGTGTGTAACGCTTGATCATAACTATTTAGATAAAGTTAACGTTGTGATCCTGTGGTTTATTTTGTATACGAAATTTATATTACAAAATAGCTTAAATTCCTTTATAAGTTATTTTGTTACGAAAATTATATAAAACCCACCAAAACATTCAACATTCCCAAAGAGGCTCGAAAGAGTTGCCTTTCGTCCTTCGAGTCAAAGCGAACGACAACTCCCGTTTATAAACGCATTTTTATTCATACTGAATTACAATCCTTTTCAAAGTAATATTTTATGTAAGCTAGGAAGAGTTCTCTTTCTTACGCTACATGCTAAATGCGATAATGAGTACTTTTTGCCATCAGTTTAAAGAACAGAACGAATCGGCAAAGCTTGCAGCGTCAATTTAGAGCTTAAATTTGACGTCGCCACAAAATAACATTGGCTTTTTTGTCAATGGAGTGTTCCCCAAACAGTGACCTAAAAATAAATATTCAGCGTTCGTTATATTTTCAAAGATGGGCGGAAGAGTAGTCTATCATCTTTCGATTTTAAAGCGAAAGACAACCCCCGTTTGTAAAGGTAGTTTTATGAATAATGAGTTACTATCCTTTTCAAACTTAATATCCTAAGTAAGGTATGAAGAGTTCTCTTTCTTACTTTAAATGTTAAATGTGATAATGGTACTTTCATCAGTTTAAAGATCAAAACGATCGGGCAAGGCTAACAACATTATTATAGAGCTTTACTTTAGTGTGGCCATAAAATTCGTTTTCTATAAAACGTTTATATAACCAAATTAGTAAATATAAAAATAAATATTCAAAGCACATTATATTTCCAAAGAGGGTCGAAAGAGTTGACCCGTTTGTAGAGACATGTTCATTTATTATGTTTTTTACAAACTTAGTCTCATTTGAAAGGAATGAAGAGTTCTCTTTCTTAATTTAAATGTTAAATGTGATAATAAGTATTTTTGACATCAGTTTCAAGACCAAAACGACCTGGTAATGCTAACAACGTCAATGCTAACAATTTATAGCTTAGCATTGGTAATCTCCTGTCACGTGGTTGGTGTGAAGTATTCGCAATAAAGCAATAGGATGTGTGCTATTTATAGGTTTCATACTTCATATTGGTCAATAACCACTGACATCCTCTTTATATCATAACATCTTATCCCATGTTCTAGAAAGTACTTAGGCCAAACAAGCTCAAGTAGAGTATATCATTAGAACATTATTATAAAGATATTTTCCTTGTTAAGTCCAAAACGCAAAAGAATACACAAAATACACACAAGTAAAATAGCTTTCTTAGCCTAATCGTGTTATAAGGGACTTGATAGGTTCGAGAATTTGGGGCATGTACTGGTCACCAAAAACGTATTGCCAAAAGAGAAGGTCTGATCGAAGGTAAGCGTGCAGGTCTACATCAATTGGGTTACCAACAATAATCTACTACCTTATTAATAGCAGGGTTACCCTTTGGAATAATTGAATAATGTCGTAAAGTATGGGCGTGGTTGGGTTTAACCGTTTAACACAAGCCTTTAATAACACACGTTCACTAATGTATTTGCGTGTAACATTCCGGAAACACACATAAACAAAACATAAACATAAGACACAAGAACAATAAACACCAATTGAACATTTCGTATCAACTAGACTGAGTGGACCATGCATTAAATACATTAAAACCGTTGAACTTTTAGTTAACACTAAATAGCTATATACATTTCTGAGATATGGCTGTAGTTTAAACAAAACGATTGGGCATTGCTAACATAATAGATTAAGAGCTTAACTTTGGTGTTATTCATAGTTTAGATCGTTCTATATATTGTTATTTTACACTGTCATGCTTATCTGATCGCATCATAAAAATCATTTCTTTTTCGCTCAACAACTCTTAAGAAATATCATATTGCAAATATTACATAAAATGTACCAAATCAAACGGTAAGCTGATCAATTCTGTTATAAGAAACTTAAGAATTCGACCGGGTCACAAAGGTCGCATGTATGGCCATAACTGAAGATCATATTAAAAGCGTGCCACTCAACATACAAACAGGAAACAGTTCAATAATCTACCTATTTATAAAAAGCGGGACAACCGCATGGTATAATTTTGTAAATTATGGGCGGTGCAGGATTAAACCGATAAACAAGCGTCTTTATTCAACATACTTATGCAATTTTATTGAATATAAGATCATCCAAGTTCATACGGGTACAGAATAAAATCATAACAACAATTTATCAACAAAAACACGCGCATTTTGTTAACATTAGAACGACAGTTGACAGTTAAATTTACACTAGAACAGCATTTGAACATTTATAAACACTGGAACAACAGTTGAAAGTGTAGTTAACTCTGGAACAAATCTTGAATACTAATGTAACATTACATCAGGAGTTGAACATTTAATAAACACTGGACCAACATTTGAAAGTGTAGATAACTCTAGAACGACTGCTAGAGGGGTAAATGCGAAAAGGTTCAAAGTTTAGATAAAGAGAAGCAGATAGAATCTTTTCGTTTTCACCCCTCGAGCTGAACACTAAGTTAACACTACAAAAGCTGTTAAACATTAAATAAACACTGGAACAACAGTTTAAAATGTAGGTTACTCTAGAACGACAGTTGAACACTAATTTAACACTACAAAAACAGTTGAACATTGTATAAACACTGGTCCAACAGTTGAAATTATATATATATTATACATGCATCAAATAAGTCACAAATTATATAAATATACTGTTGGTTAAATTTGAACGAAATTATTTCAATATTGTTCAAAACTGTGACTCTATTGTTCAATTTCTTTTGGAATTGTACATTTGGTATCGCCACATAATAACATAGGTCTCTCTATAATCGTTTATAAACCAAATAGTGGATAAAACATTAAATATTCAGTGTTGTTCGTATTCCCAAAATGGGTCGAAAAGATGCGTTTCATTTCCGATACAAAGAGAACGACAACACAATTTCTCGAAACTTCTTAAGCTTAACAGGCTTAAGTCGCTTATTTCAATTAGCCAAAATACATACGTAAAATCGATTTTGGTAAATGAAAAATAGTTAAGTGTGATTATCATACAGATATTTACTTCATAACGTATAAAAACTCTCGCAGAAGTAAATGTTACGCATAATATAGAAAAACAAAAATAGTGAAATTAGCATAATCCTGTTATAAGGGACTTAAGAAGTTTCGAGAAATTGGGGCCAGAATGTAAACACAGTTTATCTATACTAAGTTACTATCATTTTCAAACGTGATCTCCTATGTAAGGGAGGAAGGGTTCTCCTAAACACTCTGAATGTTTAATGTGCTAATAAGTACTTGATGTCATCTGTTTAAAAATCAAAACGATGGGAAAACGCTTTCAACATAAATTAAGAGGTTCACTTTGATAATATACTGTCAAATAATTACTCTTAAAAGTTTTGCTATTAATAGCTTCAACAACTGTATATAATGCTCAATAAACATTTACATCCTCACTTTATTATAACATAACAAAATGCCAGTACAAGCTTTCTGGTCACAATTTATCGAATGTACTTAAGAGTAACAATCTAAAGTACATCATTTCATTATAACTTAACATAATGCATAGATAATTTCCTTTTAAAGTCCGAAACCACTTAAGACTGCAAGTATTACACAAAATAAACCAAAATAAAAATAGAAAGTTAGCTAAATACTTTTGTAAAGGACTTAATGTGTTTCGAGAAATTTCGGCAATTCCAAAATTGCATGGCTATGAGAAAATGTCTTATTTAAAGTACGCGTATAAGTCAGCATACACAAATTTAACAACATTGCAATAGTCTACCACCTTACTCTAGCAGGGTTATCCTCTACTTGGGATCATTAAATAAGTTTGTAATTTAATTGCATGGTGGTGTCTTCTTATTTCACTTATGATGATCACGAGATCTTCAACTGAATAGAATATTTTTAAATGATACTTACTGTTCACTAAACTATTATTAATTGATATTATATTGGGCAAACTGGAGCAAATGTAGCCAAATGATGTCATACGGTTATGACGTCATTGATTTGTAGTCTCATCAAGAGTGCGTTTATAAGTTTGTATTTCACGGCAAAACGGGCTCAAAGATAAATATTTGTATAAGATTTTAAGAAAATCACTGTTTTAAACGGAGAGTTTTTAAACGGAGAGTTTAGATATTTCAGCGTATGTTTTTTTAATTTATTAACGGAAAGGATTGAATAAAGAAGGTTTCATTTGTTTCTAAAGTATTCGACCTTATGTAGATCCTTTTCGAATTTACCTCTCGATGTCATGGGTACAGTAGTTTTTAAATGACTTAAGTTTTTTTTAAAGTAACATTATCTTTTTGAAGATTATGTTTAATCTGAAAAAGAATACTATCAGCAGAGTTTTTAGATTTTACAATGAAAATTATGCACATTCGTCTTTCTCTGCTAGCGGAATATCACTTTGGCCACATTAAATATATACTGTTTGTATAAGGACACATTGTATATATGAAGAGGCCAGCAACCAAGTACTTTATTATTTAACCATTATGTTTTTTGTTTTAACGTACATAAACAATAAGCTTATTGCATATGAGACAATTCAATATTTCTTAAAGAAAAAAACCCATACCTTTTATCTTGAATTTTGATCAAACACAGTTAACCAACTTCTGTAATAATGATACAGAGATTATTGTTTAAATCCATTAGATTAATGATCTCCTTTTTGAACTCTTGTGCCAAAGTTTTCTGAAAATTAAATCGGATGATAATAAAAGTTCAATTCGCCGTTTATCTCTCCGTTCATTTTCCAAAATCGAGTGATTGGGCAAATGGCCAGGTTACACGGTTTTCAGTATTTATGGCTGTATTTTTGTATCGATTGTTCACAATGTAATGTAAATACTTCTCATGTTCATTATTATGTAATAAATGTATCGATGAAATTACAAATTATATGAATAAACTGTGTGTTGTGCTATGTTTTCGTATGTAATTAAACTGAAGTTATAGCAGCCTTTTGATCAGTTTTAAACAATTTAAATAACATTGTTATTTTGAAGTGTCCGTTATTTCAGACTTATTGAATTTTGTGTCAAAAAGCGGGTGATAAAGAAAGTTCGCCAGTAATCGATCTGTTCGTTTTCAAGAATCAAATGATAGGACAAATGGCCAGGCCACATCTATGGCTTTATTTTTTGAGTATATGGAATTTCATTGATTTACAACTTAGTTCATAAATGTGTCATACATGCATTGATATAATTTCAAATCATTTAAGTATATTGTGTGTAACGCTTGATCTTAATTGTTCAGGTAAAGTTCATGTATGTGGCCCTGTTGCTTATTTTGTATATGAAATTCCGCATTCTAAGTAGTCCCAAAGAGGCTCGAAAGAGTTGCCTTTCTTCCTTCGATTCAAAGCGAACGACAACTCCCGTTTCTAAACACATTTTAATTTACACTGAATTACAATCCTTTTCAAAGTAATATTTTATGTAAGGTAGGAAGAGTTCTCTTCTTTACGTTAAATGTAATATGCGTTAATGAGTACTTTGTGTTATCAGATTAAAGAACAAAACGATTGGGCAACGCTTTTAACGTAAATTTAGAGCTTAACTTTGGTGTTATAAAAGTAGTGAATAAAACAATAGATATTCAACGTCTGTTATATTTTCAAAGAGGGTCGAAGTTGCATTCTACACATCGATGCCAAGTTTATGTCAGTCTTCGACAATTTTCTTTTTTTCCCGCTATGTGATCATACGTGAAACAGCCCCTTTAAAGCGAAAGACAAATCGCCTTTGTAAAGACATGTTCATTTATTATGTGTTTTTGTTTTCAAACTTAATCTCATTAGAAAGGAATAAATAGTTTTTTTTAATATAATGTAAAATATGATAATAAGTATTTTTTGTAATCAGTTTGAAGATCAAAACGACCTTGCAATGCTAACAACGTCAATGTTAACAATATAAAGCTTAACTTTGGTAGTCCTCTGTCACGTAGTTGCTGTGAAGTTTTAGCAATAAAGCAATAGGATGGGTGCTATTTATAGGTTTCATACTTTATATTGGTCAATAACCACTGACATCCTCTTTTTATCATAACATCTTAAAGACATAGACATAGAACACAAATTCACAAACAAGAAACATAGAACAAATCCAAAACCTATAAAGAATTTACACACGACACAGACTACATAAAAAAGGTTTTCTTAGCCTAACGGTGTTATAAGGAACTTAATATACTTCGAGAAATTTGGGCATGTCCTGCTTACAAGTCTATTACGTATTGCCAGAGAAGGTCTGATTAAAGGTTAGCGTTTGTGTTAACATATACTTAGTAACCAACAATAATTTACAACCTTATTAATAGCAGGGTAACCCTTTGTAATAATTGAATAATTTCGTAAGGTTCTGGCGTGGTTGGTTTAACCGATAAACAATCGCCTTAAATAACACATATTCACAAATGAAATTATTTGGGAACCTTCTTAAAACACACAGAAACAAAAATTTAGCAATAGAAACAATAACAATAAACACCAAATAAACTTTTCGTATCAACTGAAACGACAGTTGACCACGTAATTATACCTTTCAAACAGTTGAACAATTTGTAAACACTAGATAGCCAGGTCACAAGTTTTCCATAAATATGGATGTTTTCTATTTTGGTTTCACCTATTGAAAATCATACATACATCGGTACAATATCAAATTATATTAACACTATTTATGCACTGTTTTAACACAAGTAGTTTTTATATAATTTGCGTTTGTGGTCCTGGCCCCTATTTTTCGAAGCTCCTTTAGTCCCTTATAACTGGATTATGCTAAGCTCACTATTTTTTTTTAATAATTTGAATTCTATTTTTACTCATTTAAGTTTTTTATACTTTATATTGGAACTATATCTATGGTTATGACAATTAACCGTATTTTATTTATCAAAATTCAATTCAACTATGTGTTTTGGCTAATGGAAATAAGCTAATTAAGCCGATTTAGCTTAAGAGGTTTTGAGAAATCGGGGCCATTCAATTTGTGTTTAAATTGTACATTGCGCCGGCCAAAAATAACATAAGTTTCTTTGTATTCGTTTGTTACCAAACAATGTATTTAACTTTACACATGCAACATTCTTAGTGTTCACAAAGTGTGTCGAAATATTTGTCTTTCGTCTTTCGATTTAATGTGAACAACAACATTGTAAACACAGTTAATTATACTGAGTTACTATACTTTTCAAACAAGATTTCCTAAGTAAGGAAGGGAGATATCTCACTCTAAATGTTAAATTTGCTAAATGGCCAAAACAGAAGATCTTATCAAAAAAGCGTGAAATTAAACATACAAACTGTGTCCAAAAATTCAATTATATACCTATTTATAATCCGCGGGGTTACCCTTAAAACACATGGTATAATTTTGTAAATTATGGACGGTGCAGGATTAAACCGATTAACAAGCGTCTTTATACAACATACTTATGCATTTGTTTTATATAAGATTATTAAAGTACAAACAGGTACAACATATAACCGTAATAACAACTGAAAAACGAGCTCACGCGTAAACATTACAACGACAGATGGACATAATGTTAACACTATAACAGCAGTTGAACATTTAATAAACACGGGATCAACAGTTAAAAATGTAGATAACTCTGGAATGACAGTTGAACACTGAGTGAAAACTACAATAACTGTTGAACATTTCGTTAACTTTAGAACGACAGATGGACATAATGTTAACACTATAACAGCAGTTGAACATTTAATAAACACGGGATCAACAGTTAAAAATGTAGATAACTCTAGAACGACAGTTGAACCGATAGTAAACTACAGGAACTGTTGAACATTTAGTGTACACTAATACAATTATTTGTAATTGTACATTAAGTGAACACTAGAACGACGGTTGAACATGAAGTAAACACTAGATAACCAGCTCACATAATATTCCATATCGTTGGCTTGTTTCATGGTTTTATCTATTGATTAATTTGAATATCATAAATTTACAACTCATATTTATATATATGCCATGCATGCGTCGATTCAATTACAATTTATATACATGTACTGAGTGTAACAGTTGAACGTAATTATTGAATCTAGTTAAGGTTCGTGACCTTGTTGTTTGTATTTGGATTGTATATTGCGTATCGCCACAAAAACATAGGTCTCTTTTTACTCGTTTATAACTATATAGTGGATAAAATACTAAATATTCAGTGTTGTTTGTATTCCCAAATAGAGTCGAAAAGTTACCTTTCATTTTCGATACGAACCCCCGGATGTAAACGCAATTTTATTACTACTGAGTTACTATCCTTTTCAAACGTGATCTTCTATGTGTGGAAGGATCAGTTCTTCTTGATACTCTGAATGTTAAATGTGTAGTAACTACTTCGTGTCTGTATGAAGAACAAAACAATTGGACAATGCTTTCAATATAAATAAAGAGCTTCACTTTGATAATACACTGTCACAAATTTGCTGTTATATTTTGCTATTACAAACTTTCTGGTCACAATTTCTCGAAAGTACTTAAGCGTAACAATCTCATGCACATCATTTCATTATAACATAACATAACGTATAGATATTTTCCTTTTAAAGTCCAAACCACTTCAGAATGCAAGTATAACACAAATTAGCCCCCCCCCCCCCCCGACAAAAAAAATCAACAAAAAAATTAAACTGCTACTTTTGCGAGTGAAATTACGACACGTTCCAAAATTGTACGGCCTTAAGAAAATGTCTTATTAAAGGAAGTTTAACACACATTTAGCAACAATGCAATAGTTAATTTATATTATATCGGGCTAACTCGGCAAACGTAGCCAAATGATGGCATACGATTATGACGTCATTGATTTGTAGTCTTAGTAAGAGTTCGTTTATAAGTTTGCATTTCACGGCAAAACGTGCTCAAATAAGATTAATAGTGAATTAGATTTTAAGAAAAGCACTGTTTTAAACGGAGAGTTTATTAGGAATATTTCAGCGGTATTTTTCAGTTAATTACAAAAAGCATAGAATAACAGTTTCAATTGTTTCTATATTATTCAATGTGTTTTTAGACACT